>NC_056751.1:569666038-569716038 GCF_019279795.1 Protopterus annectens
GTCCTAATTGTCCAAAAGCACTGTTTGGTCAAGTGACTTGCTCAAGGTCACACAATAGGTGAATTAAGGTCAAAAGATTCTCAAGTATTGGACCTTTGGCACAGGAAACAGCTCACTAAGTCAGTGCTTTAGTCCTCTGTGCTAACTGCCAGGAGCCTGTGTAGTGAGCACAGAATAAAAAATACCTACTCATTGTAAAGAGTGATACACTGTTCCAGTGGACATTTATTAATCTGCCAAAGATTCCATTAGTGCAGGTGAAAGCTGGCAAACAAAAAACTGTTGGGATATATTTCTGAAATAATGTATATCTGCATCTTATATGGTCATAGCCATATAGATTACTGCACCCCCCCTCACACACACAGATGAACATACAGCTATTTTTATTTCATTCCATCTGTCTTGTGAAATGATGTTATCCTCCACAAAATATTCACCTATCAATTCATACAAGAAAAGTACTGTTAAAAACATATTCATTGTGTTAGTTGTGTCCTTTTAAAGCTCATTTACTAAGTACAATAAGGTATATGGGGAATGGTTATTGTGCATGCAGGATATGCAGTCAGTAGTTAACTCCATGAGGCTATTGGCATCATATTTTACTACTATTCTGATAGTGCACCTGATGCTCAAAGCCCTTGTGTTGTATTACATGCATAATATTTGATGAGGGAGAGTTTCTAGAGTTTTTCATAATGGTTTTCACATCACCAACAAAGAATGGTAGAAATAGAAAAGTTTAACACACATACATTAAAAGTGTAGCAGGGTAAGGAACAGAGGTGGCACACGTGCAATAAGACAGAATGGAGTGCATATCAGACATATCCAATGCTTGGTCAGGGACATACTAAGGCTGAGTACCCTCAACTTGTGACTACGTGTTAGATGTGCCTAATACACATCTGTATGTTAGTGAATGCATAAAATGGATTGCATTTTTTTCATTATAAAATCATATCAAGCACTGTGTACATGCTTTCAACTAGTTTTCTTTTCCTTGTGCTAGCTTACAGCAAAGTATCCCTTCCCTTGGCTGAAAATGACATCATTGTATAAAACAGAGGGTACCAAAGAGAACAAGCCATGCATGCAGATATGATAAAGTTTCTAATTGCTGGAAATGAAAGCACTCATTTTGTGGATTTTATTATAAATAAAAGTGTTTTGCATCACTTAACATGCCTTGGTGGTCTTCCTCACTGGATAGCTTTTGGGATTTATTTAGTGTTTTCTTTCCTGGTTCTTGATATCCAGATCTGACTTTTTTTCTGCTTTGTATTTAAGATGACTGTTTCAGGACTGTGCAACATACCTTTTAGTTGTATAATGGTGTGAAGTACCTGGACCTGTTATAGCACTTGGTACAATCAAGAAACATATTGGTAATGTTGTTAAAATGATATTTTATCATGTGGGGTATTGCAGCTAAATTGTTACAGGATATGCCATTTTATTATATGATTACACAAACTCCTCTAGTCTCCTTTTGTAAATAAAGATTGCCTCCTTTCAGTTTTCTGTCTACTGTATAGTGTGTTTTTAAATAAATTTCTTTAGATGGCAAATAAGACACTCCCTTTTATTAACTTTATTATGTCTGCTTTTGTTGAATGCATGATTTGCAGCATTAATCAAAATATGTTTGAATGTCATTATTTAGAGTTGAACTGTATTTGTTTGAATGCTGCTTCAGTGTTAATTTAGTCCAGTGCATATGCCTGTTTAAACTTTTGCAGTTTAGCAGTGTTAAGTGAATGGGTAAGTTGCATTCATTTATAGTTCTAGCCCAGTAACTAGCTGATTTAGACATGAGAAATATTTTGTATTATAGAAAATGTTGGGACAGTAAAAACACATTGATACATATTTTTCCTGTGTATGCTATGCATACATTTTTTTTCTTTCTTCAAAGATCTTCTCTTTAAAGACTGTGATACTTCAAAAATATGAGGGAATAAACTGCTCACTGGATATAAAGAGAAACTGGATACACAGAGGTAACCTGCTCTCTTTTTCCCTACATATTTCCTAAACCCAATATTATCTGAATTTTCTTCCATTTTATGACCTCATTACCACTTTTTCTTGATTTTTTTTTTAAATATATTCAATCAATTCAGTCTTTGTTCCCTAAAGTCTGCTGTAATTTTACTACAAATTAATTGCTTTATAAAAGCACAGAAATCCTAAAATTTTAGATTTCTGTTTTTATTATCATCTGCCACAAATCTACAAATTGTTTACATTGAAAATTTCTGTTCTAATGATGCAGCTTGGCCTTTTTAATGAAAATTTTATATAACCACATATGCATAAAATTAAATTTATCAGGCAGCATTTCTGAGAATCTGTGTTAATAGTTGATGGCTAGTATCTTCAAATACCTGACCTCATTTTTTCAGACATTACTAAACATTCTCTATATGGAAAGGATCTTGGACATTTCTATCCCATCAGTCAAAACCCAAATATTCTCATAAATTATGTATTTTGTGTATCTTATATTCCTTTTACACCTCATACACCTCAATTATTTGTTGCTTTCTACTACAAAAGTACTAAAATCTACTTCCTGTTAGCTATCTTCCTATGATAAATATAATACAGCTGGAAACATTAAATGTTTTCTTTATCAGACATGAACATTTGCAAAATAAGCTTCTCCTATGAATTATCAGCATTTAACGTGATACAGAATAAAGTGATGAAAATTCAGCATACCAAATAAAATTAAAATTCAGAGAGTTGAGTGGGGCAAACCTCCTACACCCCCATGTACTGAATTTGCAGTCACACAAATATGAAGAAATAGAAATTTTGCAGAACAAGTAATTGCTGTCAGCACATACATAGAAGCTAGACTGTCAGCCCTTTCCTATGGTAAACACAATCAATGGGTTCAACATTAAGATATTGACCTAGAAATATGGAGTCCTCTTGGAAGTGGAAAAAAATTGTTAGATATAGCTTCTTTAAGTATACCTTATAGGAACGCCATTTTATTTCTAGAGAGTAATGAATATATTTAATATCTACATTTGATGGTGTTTTTCATTATGTGTTATGGGTTAGATGTAGTGTTAAATATTATACATACCTCTAAATGGACATTGTTATATAAATCATTTTATGATGGTATAGAATGCATACCTGATGTTTTCTAACTATGTATCTTTATTTCTATCTAAAAATGACAGACATTTAAAATGTACTCCCCAAGATGCTGATATTAAAATGTTTTATAAGATTGCAAATCTTGCTCACCTTTGCAAATTTTTTTATTAAGCCATTAAAATGATACTTTATCCAATGCAAATTAAAGTGACACGAAGTAATGCTATGTTTGTATTGGAAGATATTTCTGCCCTGGAGTAAATTACAATAATTTAAATTTTGTTTTTGTTTCACTATACATTATTTAATTACATGTTGAAATTAACGTCATGAAACTGCAATTAAAGAACATATAAATGTGTTCTATAAATATAATAATACTTCTAATGAGTTCAATGAAATTAAAAATACAGACTGGGAAATTAGAAGGATAAGATATTTTACATTTATACATTTAAGAAACTTATTTTAAAACAAACACTATCAGCTGTAGTCATTCCATATTAATATTACAAGAAACATTTTAGTAAGATTAACATTTTGGTGGTGATATATTTGTCTGACAATGGTATCAGCTTTGGTTGTAGTATGTTATGGCTTCCTATTCATGTGAGATTGTTGGACTTTGTTATTTGGTTCTTTTGATGTGTTTGTATATCATAAATTAAAAGCTTAAATAAACAAGTAACAATGTAATTCATATTTTTATTAAGAATCAGCTGTGATAGACTTCTGTTCACCAAGGATTGTTTCCTGCCTTATATGTAATGTTAGGATAGGCTCTGAATCAGTCCCCCCCAACCTGGATAATGTCCAATGCATCCAGAAGTTTTCAACTTATCTTGAGAACAAACTAAAAGCTGTAAGATGGAATCACTCCATCTCCTACCTTTTGCTAGGTAAAAATTACAGTGCTGATGGAAATGTCCTGCGTGTATGTTTTCTCTTCTTATTGAAAGTGTTGCTGTTTTCTGTTATAGCATGTGTGTTACATTTGTTTTTGCCTTTTGTTGTGCATCATATCTGAAAATAGTCTTTTTTATTTTGTTAGATAGTTAGTTAGTTAGTTAGTTAGTTAGTTAGTTAGTTAGTTAGTTAGTTAGCTAGTTAGCTAGTAAGTTAGTTAAACTTTGTTGACTGGGTTAGTCCCACTTGGCCAATGGCCTCTTTTCAGGTCAGACCTGAGGTGGTATTCATAGTAACTAGGGGAATTTAGCCAGGGCACCAGGGAACTTCCCATACTTTCACTAAGTGCTGTGGGATCTGTTACATCCACCTGAGCTGCTAACATCTCTGGCAGATGGGGCCTCGGTTTAATGATTCATCTGAAGGACAGTCTACATTCACTTGAAAGCATGTAATAAATAAATAAATAAATAAATAAATAAATAAATAGACATATCACAAAGTTCCATCTCAGGTGCTTCACTAATGAAACAATGACTCAGTAAGTTAACACCAAACTTGGTGAAAATGCAGATGATTCTATTATTGCTCAGCCAGACAATTCCATTACAGATCTTGATGGCAAACTACAAGTCTGTTTCAATACTTTACAAAGCTGTTATCTCAATCTCCACAATATTGATGGGACCAAAATTTATTCTGTTCTTTCCAAAATTACTGAAGTAAAATGAACAGTAGTACTTCATTATGATCAAAGATCACGCTTGTCAATCTTTTCTTTGATAACTTTGGATTTAAAAACATTAGAACAATTAAACTTATATGTTGTTCCATTGACAACCAAATAATTTGATCCACACATAACTACTGTAATTACTAATACAAATAAAAAAAAACTCGGATGACTTTGTACGGCTGCTGCATTTTTTGTCTATACAAACCTCCTTTCATCCCTACTGTACTCAGCCCATCAATAAATGGTTTATCACAATCCATTCTGCATCAGATGTGGCAAGCATATAACATGATAGTGTGTATCACCATGAGCATGATTGTTTCAACCTCCTTCAGTGGAACTAGCTTGGGTTTCACCAGCCCCATAGTGAATTGATAGAAATGCTTTATTTGCTTTTAGTTAAACTGGGACATATAATATATGCAAATTGTCACTGCTGGTATTTTTTGCCAAGTAAGTAATTCACAATCATATACATTTAGCCTTAGGTGGTGGCACCCTTCATGACTGCAAAACATTAACTTCTTCATGTATGTTTGGAGCTCACTTTTCCCCGAAACAGTACCTTCTTACAGACTACTGGAGCAGAGGACAAAGACTTAATAGGATAATGCCTTCTTCCAGGTCCCTGCCTTTCATCTTTTTGTTGTTTTCCATTCAGGAGTTATGCCACCTTTTCCTGTTTGTCTGAGAGTTTGGTTTTACTCCCCTAAAATAGGGCCATTCACTTTGAAAGGTCAGACTTAGCTGTCTACAAGCCAAATAACTATTTGGCTAGCTTCTCCCCTGCACCAATATGACACACGATACATTGCTTCTTTGACAGAATCAACATTACACTGCTATGGGTCAGGCCTCCTCCTTGGTTATTATATTACCTCTGCTTCATTTTTTTTTTTTGGAAACTGGACTATTATCAACTTGTGTGTTTATAGTATATTTATTCTGTCTGTACCTCTGAATGTTCCTGATTTATGCTACCCCCCACACATGCACTGTTTGTTTAACACCTACATTGTAGATTCCCTTGTAGCTGTACATTTCATACATATATATCAATTCAGCACAGAGTTACAAACTAAAAATGTAAGCTTCAGTTTACTATTTACCTGTGGTGGTTGTGAAATTGCATTTACTATTATAGCGACTGTGCAACTGCTTTTACCACTATAATCAGACTTCATTGTGCCCTCAACATTTGCTGGTATTAGGCGCTATTACTGCATCCACTCCTGTAATTGGCACAACTTGGAGAACTGTTGTTACATATATTAATGAACTGACTGATGAGATAAATAATGTTAGACAAAGAGCAAACAGAACACATTTAGGAAATTATGTGTCTATTGTCTCTAAAGACCACTCAACCCCTATGAAACTAGACAATGCCCCTGACAGTTCTGGAATTCTAGACACAAATATTCAGCAGTCTAAGGATTCAGAGTGTTTAGAAAGAAAGAAAGGAGGAAGTTCACAACAGATAACAAAGAAGGAAAAGAAACGGATAAATGTAAAAAGAATACATACTAAAAATGACAATCTTTGTTATGTAACACACAGGTTACAGAGAATGTCAGAAAACCTTCAGTCTACAGAAAAAGGCATCATTTTTCCAACAGAGAAAGTAGAAAAAAGAGTCAAAGGGGCAGGTGAAAATGAAATTAAATTGAATGTTGGTAGAATGAAGAACATTGCTATAAGAAAAAAGGGGAAAAATATAGACATTGACAACATGGCACAAGCTGTGGATGTACAAAGCCAACTGGATGAGAATTGCATGCTTGCATGTCTAATATGCAATGAAAAGAGTGGGATTAATAAGACCTACAGTGAGGAAGATCATTCCTGTGTAACAACTGATAGAGTGGATATTATTGAATTAGAAGTTAAAGAGTCTTCGTTTTCTGATCTGGTCAGAAAAGATATTCTTGTAATTGGAGATTCAATTATTAGAGGAAGTGATAATTACATTTGCAGAGATGATAATGAACACTGAATGATGTTATGCTTGCCAGTAGCAAAAGTAGAGGATGTAAGACAAGCCTTAGAACTCCTCTCATCTGCAAGGACTTATTGACTGTTAGTAGGGAACTTACAGCCCTCTTAGATAGCATTGCGTGTACTGGTGTTAGGACATATTTTCACAAATCACATATAGAAAGGAGAGTCAGATCACCATGAATTAAAAGATTTTTGGGGTAAATACCTTCATGAAAAATGCCTGGTTTTAAAAAATGGAAATGTGTAAAGCATATGAGCCTAATTTTGGACATACATGTTCAGATAGGATGGTGTGCGTTTGTCAAGATCAGGGAAGAGAATTTTTGCAGCAGATATTTTGAAATATTTGACAAACACAAGGCAGGATTTTTGCCAGTTCAAAAATGTAAAAGTTCACAGGTAACAACATTCAATGCACCTCTGATGGCTATTAATGCTAGCAGTATTAATAATAAAGTGTTATTATTATTATTTGAAAATGTGTTATGCTTCCACAATATTCATGTTGATATTGTTTGTGAAACAAGGTTAAAGAACAATGACAGGAAACCAGTTCTTTCAGAGTACAAATGTTTTAACTGTAACAGACATTCAAGCAAAAAATCAGATGGCGGTGTAATGACAAGAATTAAAGATAATTATAAGACCTGTGATTATTACATGTTCAGTGATAACACCAATACTATAGATTGTACAGTTGTGACAGTTAAGACAACACTGGAACATTTAACAATTGTTGGAGTGCACAGACCACCAATATCAAGTGTTAATGACCTAGAGGAATTCATACATTTCTTGCATGAAACACAGAAGGGAAGAATAATAGTAGCTGGGGACTTAAATTTACCAGAAAGATACTGGAATAATATTGATTCAAAAACATCAGTAAGGAAGTTAGTCACAATGCATGTTCATAAAAAGAAGTTTCTTCAGATTGTAAAAAAAAAAAAAAAATTACCAGGGGAAGGAACATACTAGACATTGTTTGTGTTCCTAAAGCAATTACAGTTATTTCATGTCAAGTTTTACCATTATTGATGTGCAGTGATCATGGGATTCTAAAGGTTAATTTGTTGCTAGATAATTCTACCAAACTGAAAACTAAATCAATGCACAGAAGATTAATTACAAATTATATGGAAGTAAAACAGTCGCTATGTAAAACTAATTGGAGTGATGTGTTCAGTGGAAAAACTGCAGGACTGTGGAAAGTAGTGAAAGAAAAATTGATTGAGTGCAAAAATAAAAAAAAAAAATGTTTAACATCAGAATATAGGCATACAACATCAGGAGACATATTTCCATAAGAATTAGATTCCTCATTAAGGTGAGAGACAAAAAATATAAGAAATGGAAAACAGGTCAAACTACAATTTTGAAAACTGAAATAAACAAGCTGGACAAACAAATTAAGCAGAGTGTCAGACAAGATCAAGTAAAAATTAAAGAAAAATTATATAAACATATTTACCATAATAGGAAACGGTGGTGGTGCTGCGGTAGCGTTATCACCTCACAGTAAGACGCTGACTGGTTTGACTCTCAGCTAGAGCGTCTTCTGTGTGGAGACATGCATGAATCGATGTACCTTCGTTGAAGGTTGTGCGTTAGGGCTGGCAACTCAGCATGTAAAAATCAACTGCCAATCATTAGCGGAATGGAGTTCCACTGTGGCGACCCCTAACCGGGAAAAGCCGAAAGACACAACAACAACAACCATAATAGGAAACTATTTTATAGATACAAAAGATGTGATTGGAGTAAAGACATACAAACTGATAAACTGTATGTTGATTGTTAAATTTATTCACAGATGCAACAGACTTTACATATAGTTACAAAATCTTATGTAAAACAGTTTGGCTCCATAAAGGGGCTGATAAGTTGTTCTAGTGATATCCAGGTAACCTCAGATACTGCAATAAAAATAGATTATATTGAAAAACAACTATGTAAACTGGATCCAAACAAATCACTGGGAGGAGACAGAATAAGCATAATGACTTGAGAACACTTCAACAAGAACTTATAATACCATTATATCTAATTATTTAATAGATCATATAAATATGTGGAAATTCTTCATGACTGGATATATGTACTTATTAAACCTGACTTTAAGGGAAAGGGGAGTAGGACAAACCCAGAGTCATATAGACCTTTAAGTCTACCTTCATGTTGTGGAAAAATAATGGAGAAGGTAATATTGGATACGTTTTTGTCAGAAATGGAAAGGTTGGGACTTGAAACCGTACATCAGCACTCATATGTTGAAAATACATCTATTACCCCCTGTAACATGATGTTCTATAACAATATAATAACAGCTATGAATGAAAGATTCTGCTGTGATGCAACTTATATAGATTTAACTTTAGTATTTGACAGAGTTGTACACAAAATTGATCAATAAATTACAGCAACTAGGTATTGATTTACTCTTGATAAGATGGATAACTGCATGGCTTACAAATAGGACATGGCAAATATCATACAGGAACTGGACAGGTGAAATTCTTGGTTACAGTCAGGGTGACCCGCAGGGCTCTGTCCTAGGCTCTTACTTGTTTAGATTGCATCTCTCAGACCTATCTTTTTCATTTGAGGTGTTCTGCAGTCTGTATGCAGATGACCTGCAACTGGGTAATCTGATTATGTGTTACAGACAGGGCATGTCTGCAAAAGAACTTGACTATATTGACCATTTGGGCACAGGAGAATAATATTCTGATAAATACATCAAAAATGGGCACAGGAGAATAATATTCTGATAAATACATCAAAAACTAAGTATGAGATTTGGGAGACATAAATTGAAAAGATGAAACTGTAATACAGCACACAGTGATTGAAACCATAGATTCTTTTAAGAAGCTGGGTATATGGCTAGATCCATCTTTGAGTTTTTCTAATCATATCGACCAATTGGTTAATAATAGTTGTAGAACAATATGGTGTATAAAAAGATTATAACATTTAGGAAATCAGAAATGATGAAGTCACTGTTTCTTAATTACATTACACCCAAACATGAGTATAGAATAACAATAAACCTTTTAAGAAAACAAGCATGAGTAAACTGGAAAGAGTACAGTGTAAATATACTAAGAGCATCCATAGAAGTGAAAATGTAAGTTCTTATGAAAGACTAAAATATTGGAATTTGTACAGTGACTCATAGATATTAAAGAGGAGATCTTTTTCGGGTAATTAGGGCATTTAGAAACAATTATCTCTGGGAATGTTTGGGGTTATCAAAAAGTAGTAGAGAATTATCAGGCAACCTATGAAGAATATTCTGTAAGAATGAGGATTATACTAATTGCTTCTCTGAGAGAGTAGCTGATGCATGGAACAGACTAGCAAACTACATTAAAGCAAACACTAGTTTAGATGTTTTTAAGAACAGCCTGGACACTTATTATGGGAACAACTATTTTAATATATTGGCAGGCTAGAAGGACAATAATTATTGCGCTTGAATTATTTGTATGTGTATGTATGTACTCATTATTCACTGAAATTACATATATTGCTATAGCAGCTGTGCAACTGTTCTTATCACTGTAATTTGATTTCATTTTGCACTCAGCATCTGTTGGTATTTATGCCACTAATTCTATCACTGTACTATATCCTTACCCAGCATATATATATATATATATATATATATATATATATATGTAAAATACAGGATGAATTTAACTTAACACGGTAATCCCCCAAAGTCTATGTTATTAGCATTCCTGGATTCCTGGTGTTACCTACATTGGGATTGTCATAGGATTTTAGCAATTCATTCATCCTACTACTCAATTTTGTATTCTTTTTTATACTTGCTATAAAATCTATTTGTGTCAAATTTAGCTTATTGCCTTTTTAAATTGCTTGGAATATATCTAATGTATATTGTCTTTTTCCAGTTTCCCTTGCATTTGCAATAGATTAATATTAAGCATGAATATCTGTATGTTTGCCATTCCTATATCTGTCTTGAGGTCTCTAGTGTAATGGTGTTTAAACACTAGTTGTAGCTGCCTCAGTGACCATTTGGTTCTCTATATGTAATTATTATTTGTCTTTGACAAGCCAGTACTTTCTGTTTACATGTTTTCTTACACTGCCATCTCAGATTTAAACTAACTCACCTTCCTTTACTTGTTCTCTTTTTTCCTTATTCATAGGTACAAAGGAAGCCCTCCATGACCAACACTACAACACATTGCCAAAAGGAAGTATACAAATCTTCTTTTCAACTAGTTCTGCCTACTTTATGATAAACAAGACATCACTGTCTGATCTATAGATGCGTTTCACATTTTTAAAGTATTCATGCTGTATAGCTTAGTGACTACTAGTTGATACCGCATAATATTCAAATAGATAATTTCACTATATACTACCTTCTGCTGGTTTGCACCCATTACTGGGATGTATTATTGGAATATTGTTTCCTAATAACATCTACCCAGTGATTACTATTGTCCACTTTTACTTGTGCACATGGGCTTTTTTTAGAGCCTCACCCATGCTATCCCCCACTTTATTTCCTCCAAGTAAAGCCTCTTTATGACATCAAGTTTTGTAATGGTGAAATTACCTCCCTCCAAACCATAAACTTCAAAGCAAAGATCTGGCCTTTTTTACTTACTTTTTCTTTATATTTATATGTAGCTAGTTGGAAGACTTGTCAGCCATACATAAAGCAGAATTAGTTAATTTCTTTGTGAAAAATAAAATAAACAGAAATGAGTAATTAAGTAAATACCCTGAGTTTCCTTCATAAATCCAAACTTCTGTGGCCTTGTGCATCATGCACCATTTGTGCTCACTCCATTAAGGCTTATTCCACTCCCCCTAATTCACCCCCAATTCCCACTCACCCCCATATTACCTAAACTTATACTTCCATTGTCCCGCCCCTATATCATCTTAACCAATCACAAACACTTGTCACATACTAATTGAAAACTCTTCCTACCACATAGTTTTGCAGTCTTTAACCCTTTACACACTCCATCTTCTTCTTCCTACTTCTCAATTTCAATTTGTAATCCTTTTTAACATTCATACCCTTTCTTTGCAAACTTTTTTCTGTCTTCTAACAGTTAAACCATCCCATAGAAACACAAATTGCATCACTGCATCTTTTTCTCCATTAACATTCCCATTCTTTTCCTGTCTTACCCTATCCATTGCTATCCTTTTACATATAATATCTTACTATAATTCATCTGTCCACAATCATATCACTACTATCAGAATCATTAGATTTATTACTGGCCACACTATGAGTTACTCTGACATCTTACCTAGTCTAACACTTCCATTGTAAATTACCTCAAAATTAAACTTTTACAAATAAACTCCAAACCTATTCATTTTAAGTTTCAATTTTCCTCTACAGATGTCCTCTGACAATCAAATTATTTCCTACTCAATTCTCTGTCATTTACTTCTGTGGTGGCATCCACCCTAACCCAGGCCCTAGCCTCCCACCTCAAACCTTATCACAAACTAAAAATGTTAAAGTTATCACATTACATTTTCATAGCATCTGCAATAAAATTACAGATGTCTATGCCTGGATATCACAACATACTACTGATTTCTTGGCTGACACACAAATATGGTTCAAATCTAATATAAAACTCTCCAAACTGCTACCGCCAGGCTATAATATAAACAACTTAGGCTACACAAAATAAGCTGGTGGAATTGCATTATTTCACCCCAGCAACTGCAATTTTATCTCAAACTCAAATTCCATTCAAATACAATAACACCAAACTACTTACCATCCTAAAAGTAAATAATACCAAAAACCTATGTATATCTGTCATTTACATTCCCCCTGAACAAAATATGCTTGTACCTGAAAATATCCTATCCTGGATTTCAACTACAATTTCCTATGAAACTATTATTCTTGGTGACTTTAATGTCAAGTGGCAGAAAATACCATCTAACTTCCTTACCAGTAGTATAAACCTCTATCAGTTCTCTCAACTCACTATAACCCCCAACTCTGTATAACAAAACCTACAAATAAAGCTCCGCACTGGACTCTCTCCTGGGGTCAGACTCAAGTAAATTCTCATTAACTAGTATCCTTAATACCCTGAGTGGCTACTTACCAGTATATATAATTAGAAATACCACCAACATTCTCAAAGAATATCAGTAAAAGTAAACCTGCAACCTAACTTAAGTTAACCAACACTCCTTTCTAGATATACTGAAGTCTACAAAGTGGTCTCTCCTAAAAACTCTTCCTCTTGACAATGCATTCAACCACTTTAATGCTACATCCGTAACAATTCTCAACAGTTTAGCCCCCATTCATACTAAAGGAACAAAATTAATCATTCTCTACAGTTATCACACTGAAGCAAACAACTAATGATATATATGAAGAAAGAATGAAATGCATGGCAAAATAATAAAGCCTAAATAATTGTACAAAACTTTAGACAGTTTCAGAATAAAGTTATAAACTAGTTACCAGTGATAAAAAACACTTTTGTACCAACTTGCAAGCCAACAATAAAAACAATCCCAAAAAATTCTAGTTATCCATGAAGGCACTAAGTATTTAATCCAGGAACTAAAAAAGACATTAATCCACACCCAGACAAATCACCTGTTCAAACTGCCACCATATTTAATACATATTTTATTGATACTATAGTAAAACCTAACTGTAAACAATTTATACCCCCAAAAAAACTAAGCCAATCTCCACTCAACATTGCCTCTACAAAACCTTCATCATTAAACACAGTTTCTATCTTTCCCCATCTTTCCAAACTGACTTACTTCTAAACAGCACACCAAATTCTCTTAAGTTTCTATTACAACCTATCACCATAAACTTCATAAAAAAATCTCCAATACAGACTTAAACTCAGCTCAAATTATGCTGACACTCTTGTTGGTGAATACCTGAAACTTGCTGTAGAGGCCATACTGCATCCAGTTGCTATTCTTATTAACAGATCTATTATAGAAGCATATGTCCCAATCATCTGGATAAAATCATTCATCATTCCAGATTTTTAAAGGAGGCAACTCCATTAAAGTATCAGACTGTTGTCCCATTGCTATTTTATCACCCCTGTCCAAAATATAAGAGAAATGTGTGCATAAGCAACTTCTTAATTGTCTTCTCCAAAATAATATTAACTTCAACACAACATGGTTTCAGATCTGTTCACAGTACTACTAAGTTCTCTCCTCTCTTTTATAGACATCAAAAATAGTGCTGGAGACTCTAGCAAACTTGTCATCTCACTATTTTTATACCTCTGTAAAGCATTCATCACTGCTGTCCATACTAAACTCTTACACTGACTCGTTACCCATGAGTTTTTCCTCCACCTCCTCAAATAAAGTTATTTATGCAACAGACAGCAGTCTGTAAAATGGCAGAAATCTCTCTCTCCCCCTACCTACTTACCATCACAGATATTCTCCAAGGCTCCATCCTTGGCCTCCTTCCTTTTAACATATTTATGAATGACTTACATAATTCTGGAAAATATCTGGAAAATATCTTACGTCATACCTCTTCATAAAGGAGGAACATCCACTGAACTCTCTAACTATAGACCAATAGCCATATTATCACCACTTGCCAAAATTATGGAAAAGTGTGTGCTTAACCAATTCATGTCCTATCTCATCCAAAACAAGGTACTATCTGACTGTCAGCATGGATTTAGACCCCACCATAACACGACTACTGCCCTCCTCTCTTTTACAGAGAAAATTAACCGTAACCGGAATAGCAAAAATATTTCCTCGGCTCTCTTTCTAGATATGTCGAAAGCTTTCGACATGGTAAATGACCAGCTACTTCTCAAAACCTTAGAAACCTTACATCTAGACACCCAAGTCCTAAACTGGTTTCAGGCCTACCTCGTAGGCAGACAACAGGCAGTTATGTGGCAGAACAAGCTCTCCTGCCTACTACCGAACAGCATAGGCGTACCTCAAGGGTCCATATTAGGACCTCTTCTGTTCTCAATATACATAAACGATCTCCATTCAGTTATCCCCAAAGCCACCTGCATCCAATATGCAGACGACTCAACTCTCATCTGTTCTAATCCCATCCTTGATAACCTTCTAACAACTACCCAACACTGCTTTACCAAAGTTGAAAATTGGCTAACTGACCATCAACTCATCTTAAACCCAAAAAAAACCCAACTACTTCTCTTCCACCCAACCAACCCAACACCTTTCACACATTTCACCATTCAATCCAACAATGGTACTATTATCTCTCCTACTACCAACGCTAAACTATTAGGAGTAAACATCGACAATAAACTACGTTTTGACACCCACATCAACCAAACTATTAAAATGGTAAACAAAAAACTAGGGTCTTTATATAGGTTAAAAACCTTCCTAACTCCAGCCACTAGACTAGCTACTGCCCGCTCGCACCTCCTATCCACCCTACTATATGCCTCCCCAATCCTTACGAACCTCAACAAGTCTGACCTCAATCGTCTCTCCACTTGTTATAACCACATTGCTAGATTCATCACTGCCCTACCCTATAGAACACACCATTGTATTAGCCTGAAAAAACTTGACTGGCTAGAACTCCCTAATCTTCTTCTGGAATACCAACTCATAGAAGCCTTTAAAATCCTGAAACATCCAGAGAACACCCCTGCACTAAAGAACATACTAACCCCTTACTCCAACCTAAGTTCTCTTCGCTCATCTAACAAACTATTAATACAAACTAGCAAGTCCCATAACCTAGGCGGGGATACACTGTACTCCAATATGATTGGCAAGGTGTGGAATTCTCTTCCCAATAAGCTAACGTCTTTACCATCACTAGTTCTATTCAAAAAAGAACTAAAAATCCACTATAAATCACATTGGCTCTGTCCTTGTACGAACCCAGACTAACATTCCCATGAGCAATTCTACATACAAGTAGGCAATTATTGTCTTATTCAACTAGTGTGAATTAACCTGAATGTAATGAAATGTAACCAATTGTAGCTTCTATTGTAATAATCTTCTCTCTCTTAATACTATGTAAAGTGTCTTTATGTCTTTTGTAACAATATATCATTGTTTAACCCTGTTGGAGCTTTTCTCCCCGGGACTCCGCTGAAAATGGATATGTATCCAGTCGGACTATCCCGGTCAACAAATGTAAAATAAATAAAAAAATAAAATAAATAAAATTCTTCCTGTCATGGCTCTCTATTTGAATATGCAGATGACTTAACTGTCATCTGTATCTCAAGCAACCTGTCTGACCTTCAACAAATAATTCAAGATGCTTTTTCCTCCATTGAAATCTGGTTAATAATTCTTAATTTCTACTCAACCCTAACAAAAGAAAAAAAAAAACAAGTTCCTACTCTTTTCCCAGGTATGGTTTATAGGTAGAAACTTTATCTAAATGGACTTTATCTAAATGCTCCCACCAGAAACACACTGGCAAACACCTACCTATTACTTTCACTCGTATATGGAGCTTCTGTTCTTACTAATTTCCAGAGCTCTCTTAAATCAAAACCCAAATGGCTTGAACTACCACAACACCTCAGTTCATTTTGAAACGACAGCACTCGAAATGCAGAATGTCAAAAAGTTAAAAAAAAGACCAAACACCTGGAGAAGACTGAATCTCGAGCATCACTCTTCTCCTTAAAACTTCTTTTTGCAGGGAGGCAAGTCCCCCTTGAAACCCTCCATGTGGGGTATACATACCAATTCTGAGATTTCCATACCTCAGAGAAAAGGGAATGTTTTTTTTAGAAATGACATCTCAGACTTAGTATATGTAAATCCGTTCTTTTGGCCATTCATTGTCCATATTTTCAGACTCGCTGTAGTGGGTCCTGACATTTCTAATGGTTACCCAATGGGCCTCATCTACCTGCATCTCTTAAAAGCTAATAACCTTATTTATATGCCCTCTGCCTGCTCTGATCTCAGTTCTATTCTATATAACTACTTCCCCACAAAATCCCTAAGATAAACAACTCCTGTCATTACATAAACCAAATAAATCTGCTGGAAAAAGCCTTTACTCTCATTCTGTTGCCAAAGCCTGGAAAAAGCATTCCTATGAATATCAGAACAAATACCAAACTATTGTCCTTCAAATATGCATTAAAAGAATTGTTAAGCAATGCTTGGATCTGCTCTTCTTCAAAACAGCTTAAAAGCAGTAGCATTCTTCTTTACCTTACCCTCCCTACATTACCCTTCTCACCCCTCCTAGTCTTTAGGGCTTTAATTTATCTAAGTCCACCCCTCTATTTTGGGTCTATATTAAATCAGCGAATGCTTAAAAAAGTGAATGCTGATATATCGACCCCATTTAAGGGAAAGCTTACAAGCCCGAACACTCGGAACAGTGATTTTTTTTTTTTCCCAGGGAAATAAACTGCTGTTCCACAAGAATAAAAATAAAAATAAAAACTTCAAAACATTACAACCCCCACTTAAACCAACTCTGAGATCACACTACAGTGACGAAAACAGCAAAGTAACAGAGGCGGCCAAGCAATTTCTTTCTCTGGGAAAGAACTCGCTTATATGCTGTTTCACTATTTTGCTGTTTCATGCTTTCAAGTTCGATCAAGATGCATTTGAAGGATTGCGACTTTGATTGTATAATAGGAACCCTCTATTTCTACCCGCTCATTACTTTTCTGTATCTAAACTATGTATAATCAACTCACTTTCAATACAGCTCTCTGTCTCTCCCTTATTTCCAACTTCTACATCATTATACAATCCACTCTCCCTCTATCCCTTACTTTTAACCTCACCTTTTTTCCTGTCTCTGTCTCTCATCTTAAACCACCCTTACAACTTTTTTCTCATTCCTCTCCTATACTTTTATTTCAAACACTCACATAATCCATTGTTATCTATCAAATTTTCTTCCTAAACTAAATGTCTATATTTATATGTCATTAACTATTATTCTCATCTCCTTCCCAAAATGCCATAGTGTTATTTTGCTTGTTCACATGCTTATCTGTAATTCTGCTCTTTGCAAAATTGTAACTGCACATTGTAAATCACTGTATCTTTTTATATAAGCTTTAAATGTACCTGTTTTCAGAGCTTTTCTCCCTCGGCATCTGTGTAAACAAATGCCAATAACTGACTAAATAAATACAACTAATTAAACAAGCCACCAATAAGCCAGGCTGACAGTGCAGTAATGCTGAAATTAATGCACAGTTATGTGCTACAAAGATCTGGTGTCATTGGTGGCAATGCCTAATGATATAAAACTATACATTATTAATGTAACTCTGTTCTATACAACTATTAATCATTTGTATTCACTAGAAATAATTTCCTTTACAAAAAACATGATCTGAAAGGAATATCTAGATAACCAAGTTCAAAAAAGTTAGACAGTATAGAGAGTGAAAGAGTCAAACTCAAGACTAGAAGACGAAAGTTACTATCAGCTCATAGCCTTAAATGGTGATGCTATATATTGAGACTCAGTCATTGTTCTCCCCAGTAGGATCTTCCCTAGAGTTAATGCAACAGCCAGATTCTACAGTAACCCTGCCTAATGCCATATCACAATAGAAGCTAATGCATTAAATAACATCAAAGGTTGGCGTTAAAAGAATCCATTGTCCCAGCGTTCATTGCATTATTCATATGCCATTTGCAATCCTACCTTACCTAATAGATTAGTTTAGAAGAAACTGCCTCCGATGTAATTATTAGATACCATAAATGATCCTGCCTAGAGACACAGCTTATTATTTATTGATATTTGTTAACTAGGAAGTTCATCTGGGAGGTCCCATTTTCAGTAGTCCCAGGGTTAAAAAAGTCTCACTCACAATAATAATGTATTACCTACAAAGCAAACAATAAGTAAGAACAGAGTAGGCAAAATAAATCCAATAAATTATGATGTGAATTAATGCAAAAGTTATTTCTCTATTTAAATACCACAATTTACAGGAAAAACATATTTGAATGTGTTATATAATTAACAGCCTCCATGTATATAATATTTTCAAATTCTTTAAGTAGATTGCATTGATAACTATGCTAAGGTAAGCTAACTGTTTTCACAAAAACATATAAATCAGTATACTGGTATGTGGGGAAAACCATAAATGAGACTGAGGCAGAACTGCTAACAGAGATTTAGAAATATAAGTAATGGAAGACTGTTTATTTATTATTTATTTATTTATTTATTTATTTACATTTGTTGACCGGGAGTGTCCGACTGGACATAGGTCCATTTTCAGCGGAGGCCCGGGGAGAAAAGCTCCACAGTTGAAATAAACAGACGGTATTTACATTGGATTACATAGTGATTAACAATTTACATAGCAATTACTTACAACATATTTACAGATGAAGAACATAGTACATCGGTAGACAACTAGAATCTTTATCTGTGAAGTGCATACCGGACATTAACAAATGTTACAAGAAGAAGAAGTTTGTGCTGTATAATAAGTACTGGCGTATGAGCATCTGAGCTTGCTATAATCAAGGTAGTTAGTGGAGTGGAAAGAAAGTTAGTGGTTGGATGGGGTGGATGATATTAGAGTTTGAGTTGCAAGGGCATAGCCAGCATGTTTTTAGTAGTGCTTTTAGTGAAGTTTTGAAGTGGGTGTATGATGGTATGGAGGTAATTGTGGGTGGGAGTGAGTTCCATAATTTGGCTATGGCACAAGAGAATAGTGCTTCACGAGCAGAGTTATTGGCTTTAGTGATCTGCAAGTGATTTTTGCTGCTGGATCTTAGTGGTCTGGTGGTGCGATAGGGTTGGAGTAGATTCTGAAGGGATGGGACATTTAGTGGATGGTTTACTAGTTTGTGGGCGAGTGAGAGTTGATACCATTGAAGGAGGTGAGGGAGTTCAAGCCAGCCCAGTTCAGCAAGTGAGAGACAGTGGTGACTACTGTTAATGGATCAGAAAGCATGCACATCCTACATAATATCCCAGCTACAATTTAAAGGCAGTGGAATAGTGAGTACTTATCTTATGTTCAACTATTCAAGCACCAGTTCTGACTCTCAGTGGCACAAGACTGCAGAGCTCATGCCAATGTCTATCATGTATGGCTCAGGTGCAGTAGCAGAGCATGCTCCCTAAAATAAATGTAGTTGAACAGATCTTTACTACATGTACACTGATTGGGTATCCTCAAAGATTCTGCCTAATGGCATGTCATGACAGGAATGAGTGGCCATAAACACCACTGTAAACATGGTGTATAGTGGCAATACCAACACAGTACAATGGATACATGGCATCCAGTGGTTTAATGAGGAAATGAGTAATGGAGAGTCACTGATTCTTACTAATAATACAGTAACACTGGTCAATGGGAGAGGACCTGCCTACATGAGAAATGTCCGTTGTTCTCAATGCAGCATGTAAGGAATGACAACTCCTGTGTATCTGCTCCAACAAAGGTGTACATTAACCACTTTTCTATCTGAAGCTCTGAAGTGCACACCTTCTTCATGTATTCCGTTTTTGTCTACATACAAGAATATAACATTTTCACATTGAACACACCTTTATTCTTTTCTCTTTTTTTTCTTTATCCTTGTTTTATTTTTCTGTTATTATTTGCTTTCTTTCTTCCTCTGCCTCACTACTACATTGTTTTCCTACCAGTCATGTACAGTACACTAATTTCTCAGGTTGGTTTGAGTCAGACTTCCTGGGAATGTTACTGATAAGCACATAAGCCACTTGCAAGAACAATTCCAAGCATTTAGCAAAGAAAAGTGCAAACATGATATCTCACTGGTGAGTGCAAAAATACACCATGTGGTCTTAGTTTAGGATAAAACAGCTATAATGTATTGAGTACATCCTTGGCAAATGGGTATATATGCAGAGAAACACAAGACAGCAGGGTGAAACTGTGCAACTAGGCATGGAACATTTAACTTACTCCCTCAGGTTAAGTTGCAGCATATAGCTATTAACCACCATTTCCACAGGTTAAGCTGCATACTGTAACAATTAATGATCACTTCAAAGGTTAAGCTGTGGAAAGTAACAATTAGCCCTCACTTCTGCAGGAAAAGGTGAGGCATGTAACAATTAATAATCAGTTCTGTAGAAGCTGATGTAAATAAAAATTAATCCGCATTTCCACAGTTTAAGCTGTGGCATATAACGACTGACCCTTATTTCCACAGGTTTTTAAACTCTGGCATGTAACAATTAACCTTCACCTCAGCAGAAGAGGCTGTGGTATATAAAAGCCCTTAGTTCTACAGGAGAAGGTGAAGCCTGTAACAATTAACTCTCCACAGGTTAAGTGGTGGCATGTAACAATTAACACTCAATTCCATGGTTTAAGCTGTAGCATATAGCATATAGCACTCACCTCTCACCTCTTCAGGAGAAGTTGCGGCATGTAACAATTAACCCTCATTTCCACAGGTTAAGCTGTAGCATGCTACAATTAATTCTCAGCTCTGCAGGTGATGTTGATGCATGTAACCCTTTGCCCTCACTACTACATGAGAAG
Source organism: Protopterus annectens (assembly GCF_019279795.1). Classification (NCBI taxonomy): domain Eukaryota; kingdom Metazoa; phylum Chordata; order Ceratodontiformes; family Protopteridae; genus Protopterus; species Protopterus annectens. The sequence goes on from NC_056751.1 coordinate 569,687,351, forward strand.
TTGCGACATGTAACAATTAACCTTCACTTCTGCTGAAGAGGCAGAGGCATGTACCAATTTATTTTCACTTCTACACCTTTAGCACGTAACAATTAACCCTCACTTCAACAAGTAAACTGTGCCATGTAAAAATTCAACATCACTTACACAGGTAAAGGTGGATCATGTAGCAATGAACCCTCATTTTCATAGGTTAAGATGTGCCATGTACCCATTAACCCTCACTTCCACAGTTTAAGTTGCAGCATGTAACAGTTAACCCTCACTTTCACAGGTTAAGCTGTGGCATGTAACAATTAACTGTCACTTCTGCATAAGAAGCTCTGATATGTAACAATTAACCTTCAATTCCACATGATAAGCTGTGGCTTGTCCTTCAATTCCACATGATAAGCTGTGGCTTGTAACAATTAACCATCACTTACACAGACTAAGTGGTGGCATGTAACCAATAGCCCTCACTTCTGCATTAGAAGCTGTGACATGTAACACTTAAGCCTCACATCTGCATTAGAAGCTGTAGCATGTAACAATTAAGCCTCGCTTCTGCAGCAGAAGCTGTAGCATTTTACCATTAACTCTCACTATAACAGGTTTAGCTGTGGCATGTAACAAATAACTGTCATTTCCATGCGTTAAGCTGCTGCATGTAACAATTAACCCTGTGTTTTGCAGGGAAAGCCACAACATGTAACAATTGATCTTCCTTCCATAGGGTAAGCTATGGCATGTAACCATTAACCATCACTACCACAGGTTAAGCTGTGGCATGTAACAATTAACCCTTACATCAACAAGTTAAGCATGGCATTTAACAATCATCCTTCATGTCTGCAGGTTAAGCAATGGCACTTAACAATTAACTCATAGTTCTGCTAGAGAAGGTGAGTTATGTAACAATTAACCATCACTTCCACAGGGTATGCTGCTGCTTTTAACAGCCCTCACTTTAGCAGGAGAAGGTGGTGCATGTAATAATTAGCCCTCCCTTCTGCAGGATAAGTAGTGGCATGTAACAATTAACCCTTACTTTCACAGGTTAAGCTGTAGTAAATAAGAAAAAAAAACAGTTTCCCAGGTAAAACATGTAACAGTTAACTCCTACTTTAGCAGGAGAAGCTGTAGAATACAATTAATATTCAATTCCACTGGTTAATCTGCGGCATGTAATAATTAACCATCACTTCTGCAGGAGAAGGTGAAGCATGTAACGATTAACCCTCACTTCTGCAGGAAGTATCAGGGGTAAAAATCTACCACAAATCATTAACATTTAACCCTCACTCCTACAGGTTAAGCTGTGACATGTAAAAATTAACCATCACTTCTGCAGGACAAAGTGAGGCCTGTAACAATTAACCCTTACTGCTGCAAGAAGAAAAATGGGTGAAAATTTACCAGAAGGTATGTAACATTTAACCCTCACTCCAAGAGGTTAAGCAATGGCATGCAACAATCAACCCTAATTTTCATGCATTAAGCTGTGGCAAGTGAGAATTAACCCTCAGTTCCACTGTTTAAACTGCAGCATGTAACAATTAATCCTCACTTTGAAAGGCTAAGCTGCAGTATTAACCCTCACTTCTCCAGGAGAAGGCATGACACATAATAATTAACCCTTACTTCTACAGGAGAAGTTATGACCTTAAGAAATTAATCCTCACTTCCACAGGGTATGCTTGGACAAAAAGTGGGGATATATTTAAGAGAAAGTGAGGCATATAACAATTAATCTCACATCCACAGGTTAAGCTGCGACATGTAGCAACTGACCCTCACTTTGATGTGTTATGCTGAAGCATGCAACACTTAACCCAAACTTCCACAGGTTAAGCTCTGGCATGTAACAGTTAACCCACACTTTGGCAGGAGAAGTGGAAGCATATAACAACCCCCAATGCTGCAACAGAAGATGAAGCATGTAACAATTGACATTCACTTCCATGGGTTATGTAGTGGCATGCAACAATTAACCATCACTTCCACAGTTAGTCTGTGTCATATAACCACTCAATCCTCACCTCTGCAGGAAAACTGTGTCATGTAACAATTAACCCTCATGTCCACAGGTTAAGATGCAATATGTAACAATTAAAACTAACTTTAACAGGCTTAGTTGTGGCATGTAACAAATAGCCCTCTCTTCTATGGGTTAAGCTGTGGCATATGACAATTAACCCTCACTTTTGTAGGGAAGCTATGGCATATAACAATTAATGCTCAGTTCTACTGGAGAAGGTAAGGTATGTAACAATTAACCAAATTTTCATGGGTTAAGTTGCAGCATGAAACAACTAACCCTCCCTTCTCCAGGAGAAGCTGTGGCATTTAAAAATTAGCCCTCAACTCTGCAGGAGAATTTGAACAATGAAACAATTAAACTTCGGTTCCACAGGTTAAGCTGAGAAATGTAATAATTAACCCTGCCTTCCACCGTTTAAGCTGTAGCATGTAACATATAATCCTTATTTCAACAAGTTAAGTTGAAGCATGTAACAACTGACCAGCACTTTCACAGAGGAAGGTGAGGCAGGCAACAATTAACCCTCGCTTTCACAAGTCAAGCTGCAAAAGTAACAATTAAGCATCTCTTCCAGAGGTAAAACTGCAAATGTAACAATTAAGCATCATTTCCACAGGTTATGTAACAATTAAGTACCATTTCCACAAGTTAAGTTGTGACATGTAACAATTGACATTCAGTGGGGCAGTTTAAACTTTGGCATATAGCAATTAATCCTCACTTTACAATACAATTTTTGCTTGGCAATGAAGGGATTCAGAAGGCCAAATGTCAGGGTTGCAGGAGTCAGGAGTTTTGGGACTCTTCAATATCTTCAGGAGAAATAGCAGTAAAAAGAGCATGTCGTTCGATGATCTTAGTGAGTAGTCGATGGTGTCCAGTTCCAGGAAAGAAAACCAGGAGAACAGCAAGGGCCAACATCGTAGATGGTAAACAATAACCAATGGAGTTGGCGGCAAGCAAAATGAGAGGAACCAATTTGTTCGCAATAACAGGAGTAGGAGAAGGTGAAATTGAAACTGCTCCAGTTGGTCACAATGCTGGAGGGAAGGACAGCACTAAAACCTCTGGTATGGAGTCAAGAATTGAGTTGGACACTTTAAAAGTGATTAACTTGTCGGACCTGCATTTGGACTATAATGACTGTTCTTTGTTGGACAAGGGCATTAAATATATCCCCACTTTTTGTCCGAGCCTATCTGATCTGATTTTGGAAATCAATAAGTTTTATTGAAAATTGTATTTAAAAGTGTTTTTTATAATAGTCAATGTATTACTCAAAAGGTTGACAAACCCAATGGCAATGTGAATATGGGGGATGCAACTTGTGGGGGTGTGCCTACATGCGAGTTGGATAGTGAGAATGAGGAGGATCCTTTGCTGAATATGTCAATCTATGATTGTGAGGGGGCTTCGTTTAATGAAGAACATTATACAGTTACTGATTTTGAATTTACTGACAATAGGGTTATCATTGAAGGTGAAGGCTTTGTTACAGTCTATGGTAAGATGACAGCACCACAATTACCATACAAGAGCCGTTTTATGCCACCGAAGATGTCCGCTAGTATTATAACATTTGAAAATGTTTTATGGAAGCAGGTAGAAAAATAATATGATTTATTCAGGAAACATTTTAGAATATTCAATTTAACTAAAAATGAATGGTACGCCTTGCATAAGTTAAGATGTTACAATGGAAGTTACATTTTTACCCAAGCGGACAAGGGTGGGAACTGGGTGGTGATGAGTAAAATGCAATATAACAGGATGGCCTACACATTATTGGAAGACAGTATAACATACCAAACATTGTCTCATAACCATATGTCAGTATTCAATAATGACCTATTGGAGATATTAGAGATAAGGGAAAGGTTGGGTTTTTTGAATTCAGGGGATGTAAGGAGATTACACATAGGTAAGCCTAGAAATGCGATCTTTAAGGTAATACCTAAGGTGCATAAGGATTTGAACCCCCCCCCCCAGAAGACCTATAGTTTCAGGCAAAGGGGCCTACCTGCAGAATGTTGGTATATTTTTGGATTTTCATTTAAAACAGCATTTGAGTAAGGTCACTACTCATATTAAGAATGGAAAGGAGTGGGCAGATTTATTGGGGGCATGGAGTGGTCCCATGAGTATTATTGGGCTACCATAAATATCAAATACCTCTATACTAATATCCAACATGAGTGGGGGCTAAAGGCAGTTAGGATTATGTTAGGGGAAGGCCCACAGATGGATTTCTTGATTAGACTGTTAGTTTTCTTTGACACATGTATGTTTTGTGTTTGGTAATAACTTTTTCTTGCAGCTAGAAGGAACCGTAATGGGGGCTTCATATGCCCCAGTTTATGCAATATTATGCATGGATTATTTTGAGAAAACTTGTATATATAATACAGGTTTTTACAAAAATAGAGTGGTGGCATTTAAAAGATACATTGATGATTTGATATTCATCTGTAAAAGGGAAATGGATGAATTTGGTGACTTTATATCCCAATAGCGTGAGAACAACTTTGGCCTTGAGTTTACTCATTACACCAATGGGACAGTGACACGGTATTTAGATCTGAAGATTTATATAAATGAGCATTTAAAGCGGCATTTAGACTGTTTGTTAAGAGAACTATGGTCAACAATATCTTGGCAGCTGATAGTATGCACGCCCCACATTTAATAGCATCATTACCCCATAGTGAGTATCTGCACATTGCCAATAATATCTTTAATAAAATTGAGTTGACACACGAATTTGACAAGTTAAGGAACAGGTTAAGGAGTAGGAGATATTCAGAAAATGCTTTAAGTTCACCAGAGAACAAGGTTAGGAAGAGGTTGGGGCTAGCACACCATAAGGAAAATATTACGGCTAGGTCAGAGGGGTACAGTAAGCAGCGTATGGAGAAGGATAAGGATCAGGAAGTTCTATTTTATGTGAATAAACTCTCCCCTTTTTCTGACACACTGAGAATGCTGGTTAATAGATATTGGCCTATCATTCTGAGTGATGAGAAGTATGGCAAAATCTTTCCGGATAAGGTGATATTTTCCTATAGCAGATCAAAGAATTTAAAAGAATTGCTGTCCACAGGTAAATTGGAAAATAAACATGGTAAGAAAGGAAGTTATCCATGCGGAAAGTGTATTGTGTGTGGGAAAATTAGAAATCTACATGGGATGACTATTAATGGAAAGATTTATACCGCAAGGGATTTTTATAATTGTCATACCAGGGGAGTAGTATATATTATCGGTTGCGGATGTACCCCAACTATGTGGTATATAGGTCAAACAAAAAGAGCTGTCAAAAAGAGGATTATGGAGCATTTGGGGGACATCAGAAGAGGCAGGATTGATAGTCCTATTGTGGAACATTTCATTGTGGCCCATGAGGGCTCTGATGAATCCCTTTTCTTTGGTGTGCTGGCCAGACCTAAACCACAGAGGGAAGGACAAGCTGCAGGAAATTTGACTTTACTGGAGACAGAATGCATTATTAATTTTAGAACATTGCACCCTAGGGAGTTAAACATAGAATTGGATTTAAACATTAACAGTTAATAATAAAATACATATGTCTCTTATTTTAGGGATTCAGTAAAAGTGATTATACTTAGTGTAAACATGTACTGGGTTCCCTCCAGTATTTGAGGTTGGCTTGGGTATGACAAATAGGACAGATATGGCATAATATTGAAGGCTACACTTTTATTATATTTATTCATATTGTTATAGGGAGTTTTTGGAATGTTCATTTTAAATTGAAAATATATGTATAAAATGTTGTGAAATAAAGTCATGACTGGTCTTAACAATATCGAATAATATATAAAAGATATGTAATGAACAAATATGCAGACAAAATTGTTGGTAGTTCATGTCAGCAAGTACAGGCACTTTAAGAATGGGATCGTTATTTCATTGTTTGATTACTATATTGGATAACTGAATTGTATAAATGGATGCTGTTTGATGTAAGAATGTATTCCACGAGTCATAAGCCAAGGTACCGGAAACATCAGTAAAGAACATTGCATTTTTTTTCTGTTGTGGTGTTGTGTGTTTTTTGGATATCACTTTCGGATTACTGTGTGTTTTACATATAAAATTAACCCTTATTTCTACAGAAGAATCTGTGGCATGTAACAACCAACCTTCACTTCCACAGATTAAGCTGTGGCATGTAACCGTTAACATTCAATTCTGCAGGAGAAGGTGAGTTATATAACAATTAACCATCACTTTTGCAAGCTAAGCTATGTCATTTAACAATTAACCTTCACATCCATGGGTTTAGCTGTGGCATGTGAAAATTAACCCTCATTTCTGCAGGAGAAGCTGTGGAATGTAACAATAAACCCTCACTTCCATAGGTTAAGCTGTGACATGTAACAATTAATTTCACTTCTGCAGAAGAAGATGAGGCATGCAACAATTAACACTGCCCCAGGTTAAGCTGCAACATGTAACGATTGACATCACTTCTGCAGGAAACGCTGAGGCATAGAAAAACTAACACTTCCTCAGGTAAAGCTGTGGCATGCAACAATTATTCTTCACTTCCTGAAGTTAAGCTTCTGCATGTAACAATTATCCATCACGTCTGCTTACTAAGCTGCGTCATGTAACAATTAGCCCTCAGTTCTGCTGCAAAAGCTGTGGCATGCAACAATTAACCCGCACTTTTACAGGAGAATGTGAGAAAAGCAACAATTAGCCCATACTTCTTCAAGAAAAGCTGTGGGTGGAAGAATTAACCCTCTGTTCACAGGTAATGTTGCAGCAAGTAACAATTAACCATCACTTCTACAGGGTATGCTGTGACATGTAACAATTACCCTCACTACTGCAATATAATCTATGTCATGTAATACTTTCTAAGCTGTGGCATGTAACAATTAGCCCTCAGTTCTGCTGCAAAAGCTGTGGCATGCAACAATTAACCCTCACTTTTGCAGGAGGATGTGAGAAAAGCAACAATTAGCCCATACTTCTTCAAGAAAAGCTTTGGGGTGAAACAATTAACCCTCTGTTCACAGGTAATGTCGCAGCAAGTAACAATTAACCGTCACTTCTACAGGGTATGCTGTGACATGTAACAATTACCCTCACTACTGCAATAGAAGCTATGTCATGTAATAATTAACAATCACTTCCTCTATTTAATCTCTGCATTTAACAATAATCTCTCACTTCAGCAGATTAAGATGTGGCATGTAACAACCCTCGCTTATGTGGGAGAAGGTGAGACATAATTAATCCTCACATCCACAGGTAAAGCTGTGGCATGTAACAATTAACACTCACTTCTTTAGGAAAAGGTGTGGCATAAAACAATTAGCCCTCACCGCTACAGGAGAACCTATGGTATGTAACAATTAACTCTGTACCACAGGTTAAGCTGCAATATGTAATGATTAAACCTCACTTCCATAGGTTAAGCAGCAGGATGTAATAATTGTCACTTCCGCAGGTTAAGTTGTGGCATGTAACAATTTACTCACTTGTGCAGATAAAGCTATGGAATGTAACAATTAAACCTCACTTCTGCAGGAAAAGATAAGGTATGTGACTATTAGCCCTCACTGCTACAGGAGAAGCTGCAGCCTGAAACAATTAATGTTCACATCTCAGGTTAAGCTGAGGAAAGTAAAAATTATTTATTATTTCATTTATTTTACATTTGTTGACCGGGAAATTCCAACTGGATACATGACCATTTTCAGCGAAGGCCCTGGGAGAAAAGCTCCATCTAACATATGAATAATATTGTACAGTATATCTTAGTATAATATGCTTCATTGATACATACAGAATATTGTAATAAAAGCTCCAGTCATACAGATAATAAACAGAGTAGACATAACTTCATATATTAACAAATAGTCAACTGTTAATAACAATTCAAATAGGCATTAATAGACTCAGAGGTTATAGGGCATTAGGAAAAGTTCTAGTTAGTCCACTAAAGAGGGAAAGGTATGGAAAAGTGAAAATTAGTGTATAATATCCCCTGATTAAATTTGAATTAGAAATATTCGGATGGCAGTGCGAAAGTATGGAAAAGGAATAAGCAATATATGAGCAAAATTAACCATCACTTTCACAGGTTAAGTTGCAATATGTAACACCTAACCCTCTCTTGCACAGATTAAACTGTAGCATGTAACAACTAACCCTCCTTTCTGCAGAAAAAGCTGTGTCATCTAACAGTTTACCCTTACTTCTGCAGGAGAAGGTGGCCCATGTAACAGTTTACCTGCACTTCCATGGGTTTAGATGTTGCATGTAGCAGTTAACCCTCCTGTCTGTCGGAGAAGGTGAAGCATATAACAATTATCCCTTACATATACATGCTAAGCTGTGGTATATAACAATTAACACTCAAATCAATAGGAGAAGGTGGGGCATGTAATAATTAGCCATCATTTCTGCAGGAGAAGCTGTGGAATGTAATTTTGAAGGCTGCCAGCCTAGCCAGATAGAAAATGTATAGATAATTCTGTCATCTGTAAATATTAATGTAAACCACAGGCTTGTTGTCTTAAATGGTAAAACTAGTGTTGCATGTGGAACAAGAAAATAATGTAACAATAGTGCACTCTGCTGTAAGGAAGCTAAGTCAAGCATTGTATGACTGTCTTTGATCTTTAAAGTTGACTCTGGCCTGTCTAGGTGAAGGAATTCTTGCTATTGTTTTAAGGCCAGAGTTAATGGCCAGAATTTGCATGCATAAATGTCCTTTATGGCTTTGCTTCCTGACTGGTGTGAGCTTACTAAAGAATGTAAATGTAGTTTCTGCTAGCCTGGGAACCCAGGGAAGTGTGAAGAATGATGTAATGTCAACCAAGAATGTGATTTTGAAAACAGAGAGAATCAGAGATCATGAAGCGTTTTTGTCTTAACCATCCAAATCATCAGCACTCTCCCTTTGCTCTATATGTAAGTTTATCTTAGACTTGTGTTTTCTGTTAGAAATAGCTAGAAACTACAAAAGATTAGACTGTTTTTCTGTGATGTCAGAAATGTACTACTGAATTATTTTAAGTATTTCTCTGTGATCTCTGAATTCTTGACTAGCACTGTGTAGTAAAAAGTATTATCTTGTGTTTTTAACTATTTATTATTAAATATTTTTAAACCCTTTTAACTGTGGCTGTTTTGTGTAGAGATAATTTAAGCTCTAGAGTACATTGCATGTATATAGTGATCCTGTACCAAGTCACTCTAATAAGCCTTGACTGTTTAGTCACACTTACCAGTTGGATAATAATATTACACAGAAATAATTAGACACCCTTTTAAGGGCCTTTGAGTAGCTGATAAATATTAGTGGGTGGTGGCAGCTGATACTACTGTATAGTCTGGGAAAAAGGGGCACAGCTGGAGAACCTGTGCCAGTCTTCCCCAGGAGTGTCTGTGTGGTTGTATAAATTATTCTCAAAGTGTGTGTGTGTGTGTGTGTGTGTGTGTGTGTGTGTGTGTGTGTGTGTGTGTGTGTGTGTGTGTGTGTGTGTGTGTGTGTGTGTGTGTGTGTCAGCTATTGGACAGGGACACAATGCACTGGTTGGACAGAGAGGGTGCTGGAGGTTTTAGCTTGCCCACTAGGCTGAGATCTGGGCAGTATAGCTGTGTCAGTGGGGAGTCTTATTGGGGACCTTGAGAGCAAGGGACCAACCAACCCTGGACTGACTGTGAGCTCTGTGTGCTCTTAAGGAAATTGCACTTTACTGTGTGTATTTGTTATCCTTCCCTCCTATATGAAATGCCTCTCACTGGTGTTAGTGGTGAGGATTGAGGGTCCTTGATTGCTGGACCAGGGCATGGGTGTCACATATTAATTGTTTGGCAGCAGTGGGATATTTACACCACATATAAATTGGTTGGCAAATCGTATTGGCTTGTAGTGGTGTGGGAAGATTGAATTTCTGTAGCTTGTGTACAGTGAGTTTTGAAGGTGTTTTGTACTCTAAATCAGCCATGCAGTGAATACTCAGACTTCAGATCACAATTGTTTTATTTCTTTTGTTAGCTTAGTTAGTCAGGCTAAGCAGGCAGCATGCCAGCAGAGGAGTAGGGAAAGCTGAGAAGGAACCAGCTGGCAGAGGAAGTGCCAGGCTAGAGGACTGGTTCATGGAAACTTGACTAAGGCAGACCTGATTGCAGCCTTTGTTACAGCTGCATCAGAAAACAGCAACCAGGAGGAGAATCAGACTGGCAGTGTAGATATAATACCCTCGGAAAATGAACAGCTCAACCTTTCTGCAGAGGACTTAAAAATCCATCTGGAGCTAAAGAGACTTGAGTTGGAGGCCAGGCGTTTGGAGATAGAAGCTGAGGAAAAGGATTGGCAGAGGAGGCATGACAGGGAAATGCTGACTATTCACATGAGTCATGGAGGTAATGGGGAAGGGAGTAACTGGACCCCAGAAGCACAAAATGTCAGTAAATTTCTTCCGCAATTTAAAGAGAGGGATAATTTTGATAGTTTCATTCATATGTTTGAGAGGGTATGCAAACAGTATAGTGTTGATCAAAGGCTCTGGGTACGGCTCCTGACCCCCTTACTCGATGGTAAAGCTGTAACTTTTTTGTCAAAAATGTCTGCCATTGCATGTTTTGATTGTACCAAGTCACTCTAATAAGCCTTGACTGTTTAGTCACACTTACCAGTTGGATAATAATATTGTGCAGTAATAATTGGACACCCTTTTAAAGGCCTTTGAGTAGCTGATAAATATTAGTGGGTGGTGGTAGCTGATACTGCCGTATAGTCTGGGAAAAAGGGGCACAGCTGGAAAACCCATGGCAGCCTTCCCCAGGAGTGTCTGTGCGGGTGTTTAAAGTCTTCTCAAAGTGTGTGTGTGTGTGTGTGTGTGTGTGTGTGTGTGTGTGTGTGTGTGTGTGTGTGTGTGTGTGTGTGTGTGTGTGTGTGTTTGTGTCAGCTATTGGACAGGGACACAATGCACTGGTTGGACAGAGAGGGTGCTGGAGGTTTTAGCTTGCCCACTAGGCTGAGATCTGGGCAGTATAGCTGTGTCAGTGGGGAGTCTTATTGGGGACCTTGAGAGCAAGGGACCAACCAACCCTGGACTGACTGTGAGCTCTGTGTGCTCTTAAGGAAAATTGCACTTTACTGTGTGTATTTGTTATCCTTCCCTCCTATATGAAATGCCTCTCACTGGTGTTAGTGGTGAGGATTGAGGGTCCTTGATTGCTGGACCAGGGCATGGGTGTCACATATTAATTGTTTGGCAGCAGTGGGATATTTACACCACATATAAATTGGTTGGCAAATACGTATTGGCTTGTAGTGGTGTGGGAAGATTGAATTTCTGTAGCTTGTGTACAGTGAGTTTTGAAGGTGTTTTGTACTCTAAATCAGCCATGCAGTGAATACTCAGACTTCAGATCACAATTGTTTTATTTCTTTTGTTAGCTTAGTTAGTCAGGCTAAGCAGGCAGCATGCCAGCAGAGGAGTAGGGAAAGCTGAGAAGGAACCAGCTGGCAGAGGAAGTGCCAGGCTAGAGGACTGGTTCATGGAAACTTGACTAAGGCAGACCTGATTGCAGCCTTTGTTACAGCTGCATCAGAAAACAGCAACCAGGAGGAGAATCAGACTGGCAGTGTAGATATAATACCCTCGGAAAATGAACAGCTCAACCTTTCTGCAGAGGACTTAAAAATCCATCTGGAGCTAAAGAGACTTGAGTTGGAGGCCAGGCGTTTGGAGATAGAAGCTGAGGAAAAGGATTGGCAGAGGAGGCATGACAGGGAAATGCTGACTATTCACCAGAGTCATGGAGGTAATGGGGAAGGGAGTAACTGGACCCCAGAAGCACAAAATGTCAGTAAATTTCTTCCGCAATTTAAAGAGAGGGATAATTTTGATAGTTTCATTCATATGTTTGAGAGGGTATGCAAACAGTATAGTGTTGATCAAAGGCTCTGGGTACGGCTCCTGACCCCCTTACTCGATGGTAAAGCTGTAACTTTTTTGTCAAAAATGTCTGCCATTGCATGTTTTGATTGTACCAAGTCACTCTAATAAGCCATGACTGTTTAGTCACACTTACCAGTTGGATAATAATATTGTGCAGTAATAATTGGACACCCTTTTAAAGGCCTTTGAGTAGCTGATAAATATTAGTGGGTGGTGGTAGCTGATACTGCCGTATAGTCTGGGAAAAAGGGGCACAGCTGGAAAACCCATGGCAGCCTTCCCCAGGAGTGTCTGTGCGGGTGTTTAAAGTCTTCTCAAAGTGTGTGTGTGTGTGTGTGTGTGTGTGTGTGTGTGTGTGTGTGTGTGTGTGTGTGTGTGTGTGTCAGCTACTTGGGCAGGGACATGAAGCACTGGTTGTACAGAGAGGGTGCTGGAGGTTTTAGCTTGCCCACTAGGCTGAGATCTGGACCCTATAGCTGTGCCAGTGGGGAGTCTTATTGGGGACCTTGAGGGCAAGGGAGAGACCAGCTCCAGACTGATTGTGATCTCTGTGTGCTCTTAAGGGAAATTGCACTTTACTGTGTGTATTTGTTATCCTTTCCTCCTATATGAGATGCTCCTCATTGGTGTTAGTGGTGAGGACTGAGGCTCCTTGATTGCTGGACCAGGGCATGGGCATCACAGTAATAACTAACACTCACTTCCACAGGTTAAACTGTGATACGTAACAATTAACCTCACTTCTTCAGAATAAGTTGATGCATATAAAATTAAGACTTCCTCAGGTTAAGTTGTAGCATGTAACAATTAACCCTCACTTCTGCAGGAGAATGTGAGTCATGTAATGTCGAGGCCTTGCTCCCAAAGGTTAAGCTGCGGAATGTAACAATTAACCATCAAATTTTCAACTGAAGGTGAGAAATGCAGTAAATATGTCTTACTTATGAAAGAAAAGCTGTGGTATGTATACATTAACACTCATTTCTACATGTTAAGTTGTGGCAAGTAACAATTAACCGTCACTTCTACAACCTAAGTTGTGGCATTTAACAATTACCTTAAGCACTGCAGTAGAAGCTGTGACATGTAATACTTAACATTCATATCCACTGGTTAATCTGTTGCATGCAACAATAATCTCTCACATCTGCAGGTTTAGCTGTGACATGTAACAATTGGCACTTACTTCTCCAAAAAAGGTGGGCAGGAAACAATTAGACCTCACTTTTGCAGGAGAAGCTCTGTCATGTAACAGCTAACCCTCATTTCTGCAGGAGAAGCTGAGACATGCAACAATTAATATTCACTGCCTCAGGTTAAACTGCAGCATGTAACACTTATCACTCACTTCCCCAGGTAAAGTTGTGCCATGTAACAATTAACCCTCCTTTCTGCAGGAGAAGCTGTGGCATGTAACAATTAACTATCACTTCCACAGGTTAAATATTGACATATAACAATTAACCCTCACTTTTGCAAGACAAACTGTAGCATGCAATAATTAACTTTCACTTACTCCACTTAATCTGTGGCATGCAACAATAATCTCTCACACCTGCAGGTTAAGCTGTGGCATGTGCCAATTAACACTCACTTCTGCAGAAGAATGTAAGGCATGTAACAATTAACACTCAGTTACGCAGGCTAAGCTGTGGCATGAAATAATTAACTATCTCTTCTGCAGGAGAAGATGGGGAAGGAAACAATTAGCCCTCACTTCTGCAGGAGAACCTGTGGCATGCAACAATTAATCCTCTCTTCCACAGGTTAAGCAGCAGCATGTAATATTTAACCATCACTTCCACAGGTTAAGCTGTGGCATGTTAACTATCGCTTTCACAGTTTAATCTATGACATGTAACATTTAACCCTCAATTCTACAAGAGCATGTAAGGCATGTAACAATTAACAGTTACATCCACAGATTAAGCTGCAGCATGTAACAATTAATCCTCACTTCTGTTGGAGACAATGAGGTATGTAACACTAAGCCCTCACTTCCATAGGAGAAGCTTCAGCATGTAAAAATTATTGCTTATCTCCATATGTTAAGCTGTGGCATGTAGTACCTAACCTTCAATTCCACAGGTTAAACTGCAGTACATAATAACTAACCTTTTTTTCAGGAGAAGCTGTGGCATTTAACAATTAACCCTTACTTCTGCAGAAGAAGGTGAACCATGTAACATTTAGCCCTCACTCCCAGGGGTTGTGCTGTGGCATGCAGCAATTAACATACTTCCACAGAATAAGCTATATTATGTAGCAATTAACCCTCACATCTGCAGGAGAAGCAGAGTCATTTAACAACACTCACTTCAACATATTAAGCTGTAGCATGTAACAGTTATTCTTTACTTATGCAGGAGAAGATAAGGCATGTTAACCATTAGCCAGCACTTCTGCAGGTGAAGCTGCAACATGTAACAATTAGCGCTCTGTTCTCATGTTAAGTTGAGGGAAGCAAAACCTAACCATCACTTCCATAAATTAAGCTTCAGCATGTAACACCCAACTCTGACAGGTTATGGTGCAGCATGTACCAACTAGCCCTTCCATTGCAGAAGAAGCTGTGGCATTTTACAATAAACCCTTACTTCTACTGCAGAAGGTGAATCATGTAACAATTAACCCTCACTTTCATGGATTAAGCTGCTACATTTAAGAATTATCCCTTACTTGCCAGAGCAGCAGAGTCATGCCACAATTAATACTAACATTCCCAAATAAAACTGTAGCATGTAACAACCCTGACTTCCACAGGTTAAGCAGTGGCATGTAACATTTATCCCTCAGTTCCACAGATAAAGCTTTGGAACATAACAATGAACCCTAATTTCTGCAGGAGAAGCTGTGGCATGTAACAATTAACCTCAGCTTTTCAGGATAAGCTGCAATCCTCACTTCTATATGTTAACATGTAGCATGTAACCATTAGCCCTCACTTTTGCAGGAGTAGGTATTGCATCTAACAATTAACCCTCCCTTCTACAGGTTCAGCAGTGGCATGTAACAATTAACCTTCACTTCTGTAGCAGAAACTGTGCATGGAATAACTAAAACTCACATTTTCTGGTTAATCTGTAGAATGTAACTATTATCTCACATTTATGCAGGTTAAACTGTGGCATTTTACAATAATTAGCTCCCATTTTTTGTAGGAAAAAACAGGAATGCAAGAATTTACATTATCTTCCACAGGTTAAGCTGTGACATGTAGCAATTAACCCTTACTTCCACAGGAGGAGCTGTGGCATCTAAAAATTAATTCATAATTTTGTAGGAAAATCTGTGGCATGTAATACTAAATACTCACTTTCTCTGGTTAGTCTACAGCCTCAGTTATAGGTTCATAGATGTTTACTGGGTTAAACACCACAAGGACCTTTTTAAGCCTAGCCATGTATCCCAACTCTCTGACAAGTTTTGCTACCCTTGATAAGTGTAAGAAGGGTCTTGGGAGATCAAACATTTACAGGTTGCCTGTGTCCAGTAGAGACATAGCTGATAAACCAGGGATAAACTTCCTGTTCCCCATCCAATTGTCCAAGTTGCACTTGAATTGGGTTAGGGAAGAACTCTGCTTCACATGGATGGGAAGCCTGCTCCATAGATGGGGTACTCTCTGGGATACATACCTGTCTCTCCAACAGGTCCTATTTATATTACAGGCAAGGTTTAAGTCTTTAGAATGGGTAATTCTAGTGCTGTTTGTTTTGTGGATATGCAGGAGGTCCATCAGAGTGGGATCTGACAATGCCCTTTATACCTGGCATAAATCTCCCCTCAAAAGTCTATAGGAGACAGAATATAAGGATAGGGCCTTCAGGCAGTCTGCATAGGACATTTTACTTATACCCTGTATTCTTTTTGTGAGGAACCTTTGTGGATGTTCTAGTTATTGGATATAGGTACATACCAAAGGGGACATTGTACTCAATGATTGTTTATAAGCTGCTCAACATAAAATTATTTCCCCACTACTGTAGACACATGATGGTCAAAGGCTAGATAACTGTCTATGTGTGTCCCTAAGTCCCTGAATACTGGGTCAAATCTAAGGGGTGTGTTCACAATATGATAGTTACCAGGGGTGGATGACTTCCCAAATGATACTCTTATGCATTTCTTGGCATTTAGTTTTAGTCCACTGTTCTGACACCAGTTGTTTGTCTGTGCCCTTCCTGTGTCAGTGTGAGATTTAATGATAGCTCCTAATTTGCAATCATCTGCAAATTCAGTCACCCAGAGACCACTGACCCTCACTTCCACAGGTTAAGCTGTGGCATGTAACATTAAACCATCAGTTCCACAGGTTAAGCTTCAGCACATAACAATTAACCCACAATTCAATGAATTAGGTTGCACCATGTAAAAATTAACTCCCTAGTCTGCAGTAGAAGCTGCTGCATGTAGCAGCTAACCCTCACAATTGTGGAGAAGCTGCAGCATGGAAAAATTAACCCTTACTCTTGTAGGAAAAATCTGTGGCATGTAATTATTCATAATTACTTCCTCTGGTTAGTCTGTGGCCTGTGACTATTATCTCTCATGTCTGCAGATTAAGATTTGATAAGTAATTACTTCCTCTGGTTAGTCTGTGGCCTGTGACTATTATCTCTCATGTCTGCAGATTAAGATTTGATAAGTAACTATTAACACACACTTTCAAAAGTTAAGATGAAAGAATTAAAGCTCACTTTCACAAATTAAGCTGTGGCATATACTTATTAACACTCACTTCTGCAGGAAAGCTGTGAAATTTAACAATTAACCCACCCTTCCTCAGGTTAAGTTGCGTCATGTGAAAATTATCCTTCAGTTCTGCAGAAAAAGGTGAGGCATGTAACAATTAACCCTCACTTGCACAGGTTAAGCTGTGACATGTAGCAGTTAACCTCACTTCTACAGGAGAAGCTGAGGCATGAAGCAATTATCCCTCACTTTTGCAGCTTTAGGTGCAGCATGTAACAATTTTTATTTATTTTTATTTATTTGTAGTTTGCTAACCGGGAAAGTCCATTGGGTCATACTGAGCCCTTTTTCAATGGAGGTCCGGGGAGAAAAGCTCTAAGTACATTCAAAATTATTTTACCAGTTAATACAAGAAAGTATATACAAGATTTGAGCATTTAGTATGAGAAATACAAATAATATTGGTAGTTTATACAATATTTGTTGGCAGTTAATACAGTTATTTTACCAATTAACCCTCACTTATGCAGGAGAAGGTGAGGCAAGTGACAATTTACCCTCAGTTCTACTAATTAAGCTGTGGCATGTAGCCATTAATGTTCACTTCTGCAGGACAAGGCAAGACATGTAACAATTAATGCTGACTTCCTCAGGTTAAGCTGCAGCCCTTAACAATTAACCATCACTTCCACAGGTTAAGCTATGACATACAGCTAACTTCACTTCTACAAGAAAAGCTGAGGCATTAAACAATTATCCCTCACTTTTGCAGATTTAGCTGCTGCATGTAACAATTCACTTCTTCAGAAGAAGGTGAGGCATGGGACAATTCACCTTCAGTTTCACTGATTAAGCTGTGGCATGTAACCATTAATGTTCATGTCTGCAGAGAAGGTGATGCATGTAACAATTTACCCTCACATCCACAGGTTAAGCTCTATCATGTGACAGTTAACCCTTCTTTCTGCAGAAAGGCAATAGCAGGCAACAATTAACACTCACTTTGTCAGGTTAAATTGTGACATAGAGCAATTAACCTTCACTTCTGCAAGTTAAATAACAACATGCAACAATTAACCTTCATTTCTGCAGGAAGAGAGCCATGTAACACTCACTTTCACAGATTACACTATAGCATGTAACAATTAATCCTCAATTCTGCAAGAGAAGATGAGATATGCAACAATTAGCCCTCATTCCTGCAAGAGAAGCTGTAACAGTTAGTGGTCACTTCCCAGGTTAAGCTGAGGCAAGTAAAAACTAACCACCTCTTCCAGAGGTTAAGCTGTGGCCTAAAACACCTAACCCTCACTTCCATAGGTTAAGATGCAGTGTGTATTAACTAACCCTCCTTTTTGTAGAAGAGGCTGTGGCATTTAACAATTAACCCTTACTTGTGGAGGGGAAAGTGAACCATACAACAATTAACCCTCACTTCCATGGGTTAAGCTGTGGCATGTAACAATTATCCCTCATTTTTACAGGATAAGCTGAGACATTTAACAATTAATGCTTACTTCTGCAGAGGAAGATGAACCATGCTACAATAAACCCTCACTTTCATGGGTTAAGCTTTGGCATGTAAAAATTAAGCCTCACTTCTTTAGGGAAAACTGCAAAATTTAATTAACAGTCACACACTATGGTTAATCTGTGGTTTGTAATCATTATCTGACACTTCTACAGGTTAAGCTTTGGCATTTTACAATTAACCCTCACTTTTGCAGTAGAGCATTAGGACTGTAACAATTAACCCTCACTTTGGCAGGATAAGCTAGAGCATGCAACATTTAATATGCACTTCCTGAGGTTAATCTACATCATGTAACTATTATCTCAGTCTTCTGAAGGTTACATTGATGCTGTGACATCTCTCCTCTGGATCAGTAATCAAGGAGCCTTAATCCTTACCACTGACATTGCAGAAGGATGTTCACTTATTGGTGGCAGTGGTGGGATGTTAATTGAACTTCTGTAGCCTGTAGGCAGTTGTCACTAAAGGTGTGTGTACTCTAAGCAGCCACAAGGTAAACATGTAGAGATTAATTTGCACAACAGTTTTATTTATTTTTTGTTAGTTTACTTTAGTCAGGTCAAGCAGGCAAATATGTCACAGAGGATTATGACAAGCTGCCAAAGAACCAGTTGGCCAAGGTGTACAAAACCAAAGGAATGGTGCATGCCAACCTGACAAAAGAAGAAATGATTTCAGCCTTAGTCACAGCTCAGACCAGCAACCAGGAGGATAACCAGTCTGGTAGTGGGAATTTGCAGCCTTCAGAAACAAGACAGTCCACCTTTTGCTCAGAGGATTTAAAAAATCCATCTGGAGTTAAAGAGACTTGAACTGGAGGCCAAATGTTTGGAATTAGAATCAGTGGAGAGACTGCTGTGTTTGGAGGCTAAAGAAAAGAAGAAACGGGTGGAATTAGAATCATCAGAGAGATTGTGGCATTTGGAGGCTGAAGAAAATGAGAAGCAGCATTAACATGAGAAGGTGATGCTGACTCTTCAACAGGAACATGGAGGTAATGCAGATGGGAATAACCAAACCCCAGGAGCAATGAAGTCAGTAAATGTCTTCCATAGTTTTGGGTGATAATTTTGATAGTTTATTCATATATTTGAAAGAGTATGTAAACTGTATAATGTTGAACAAGGGCTCTCGGTACGGCTACTGACCCCCTTACTCCATGGTAAAGCTATAACTGCTGTTCCTAAATTGTCTGATATTGATTGTTTAAACTATGATAGAGTAAAGCAATGTTTACTAGAATGTTTTAAGTTAACAGCTGAAGCTTACAGAAAACAAGTTTTACAAGCACAGATGCAAAACAGATGAAAGTATATGTGATCATATTGGTGAGTTAAGCACTTATTTTCATAGATGGGTGAGTGGATGTCAGATCACCACCTTTGAAGGGTTGGCAGACATTTTGGGGAAGGAATAAGTCCTTAGCACTTGGCCTGAGGACATGAGAATCTGGTTGGTAGACTGGGAGTGTAACTCTGCAGATGAGCTGTGGAAAAAAGGAAATCTCTACTTAGCAAGCGGGCCATCACTGCACAATAAGGGGATACCCAGTGCTGCACATGGATATAAGGGAACCCATAGTGAGCAGCCTAAACCACCTCAACAGAGTCCACCAGTAATGGGAGAAGCCACTATTTCAGATACATAGCCAGGATCAAGGGTTAGATGTTATAAGTGCACCCACTGGAGCAATGTATCATACAGCTGTCCACAGAAACAAGGTGGGGAACAAAAGGTGGGGGAGCCAGCAAGTGGGAATAACAATATGCCAGTTGTAAGTTGTCAGGAGCCAACACAGATAAAATAATATCACTGGAGTTTATATCCGATCTCAGTGGATGGAAAACTGGCCACTGCTAAGAGACCACAGCCTCTGACAAACCCATTGTGAAGCCTGCAATGGTTAAAGAGGAGCTGTACTTCCCTGAGCAGTCCACTCCAGTCAGAGCTTTGGGAGGGACCCCATTTCTAATGCCTTTGGCCAGGGTTCACCTTGACTAGGAGGGTGGAAAAGGAAGCAAGCAAGTAGCTGTGTTTGAGGATATCCCTGCAGATGTCTTGATAGGGAATGGTTTTGATAATGCAGTACCTTGTGTGCATGAAGTTATATGCAGTCAGGTTTAAAGACAGGCATGTGGGTCTGGTAGCCTGTGGGAGATCCAGACAGACCCCACACCTGAAGCCAAGGCTGGTGAGGTGGCTATTTCAGGGAGGGAGCTACCCTGTAGCAGTGAGCCTGAAGGTGAGCCACAGCTGTTGGTAAGTACTGATGTTCCCGAAGACAGAGTGACTGCAAGGGCAGAAGTGAGTGGTAGTACCCTGGCTGACAGTAAGGCACTGCTGTCAGAGGATACCAGGCTTTCTGTGGAAAGGAAGCTTGGAAGGGTCACAAAGATAGTGTTGAGACAGGCTCAGCTATCGGACCATACATTATGAGGCTTGAGGAAAGTAGCTAAGGAGGTGCCTGATTTTCAAGGAAAAGGAAAGTCTGTATACTGGAACAAAGGTTTACTGCATAGAGCATGGACCCCTGAGGGAGGGCTATAGGGTGAGGTAATACAGCAGTAGGTAGTGCCTAGATCCTACCATCTGGCATTTCTAGCCATAGCCCATGGCATTCCTTTTGTAGGTCATATGGGCATAAACCATATCAAAAGACATATTATGCAGAACTTTTATTGGCCTGGGATTGCAAGGGACGTAACAGAGTGCTGCAAGACCTGTGAGCAGTACCAAAAAGTAGGCAAGGCAGGAGAGAAGGTCAAGGGTCCTTTGATGCTGTTGTCTGTGATTGATGAGCAATTTCAGGAAGTAGATATGGATATTGTAGGACCTCTGAGTATCGCACGCTTGACAGGGAAGAAGTATATCCTGGTGATAGTAGATTATGCTACTAGATACCCTGAGGTGGTGGCTCTGTCCTCCATCAAGGCAGAGAAGATGGCAAATGCTTTGTTAGAGATTTTCCATAGGGTAGGTTTCCCAAGAGAAATACTGACTGACAGAGTTGTCAATTTCATGTCAGACCTGTTGGCTTGTCTGTGGGTGTGCTGTGGGGTGAAGTACCGAAAGACCACCTCCTACCACCTCCACGCTAATGGTCTTGTGGAGAGATTCAACTCTACACTGAAGACCATGCTATGGGCATTTGCAGACCAGGTTAAGAGAGAGTGGGACAAATATTTGCCCCATCTGCTGTTTGCATACAGAGAGGTACCCCAGGAATCCACAGATTGTTCACCCTTTGAGTTGCTGTATGGGCATAGGGTGAGGGAGCCTTTAGATTTGATTCATGACAAGTGAGAGGGAAAGTGTGAATCCCACAAGGAGCCTGTTGTGGCATATATCCTAAACCTCATGATAAGGCTTAGGGAGCTCATGGACTTGGCCCAGGGAATCTGGCAGGAGCCCAACAGCAGAAAATGGTCTGGTATGACAGGAATGCTCAAGCCCAAAAGTATGCTTGGGGATAGCAGGTTATTTTGCTCATTCTTGTCAGACACAATAAGCTGCAGGCAGCTTGGGAGGAACCCATCAAAATAGTAAGGAAGGTCAGTGATGTTAACTACATGGTAGACCTGCTAGGCAAGAGGTAGGGGCACAGTTTGTACCATGTTAACACGATGAAGCCTTATCATAATAGGGAGACATTGGTGCTGAGTATTTACAGTGTGTATCAGTTGGAGTTTGAGGGGGATCTATGGCTACATCAAGCCAACCAGCAAAATGACAAGTTACTAAGGTGTAGCCTAGAGTTGCAGGCATATGACATGATAGTGCAGCACTGTAGTGGGGTCAGCAATGCCAATGCAGATGGGTTCTTAAGACAGGATATGTGTTAATGTGTTCCCAGAGAGGGTCATGTCCCTCAAGCCACCTTTCTCAACGGTTACTTGAAAAACTAGCTCGAGTCTTCAAAGGGGGGAGAGATATGACAATGTGAGGTATTGCCAGCTATGGCATGAGAAGTAGGGCAGTGGATGTGTAACTTATACCAGCATAGCTAGCTGGAGTTTTGTAGAAAAATATATGTAATTTGTATATCAAGCTGACTTGTACAGGTGCTTGTGTTGAAAATGGATTTTTAAAGTTGCTTATGTTAAAAATATACCAACAGTGGGTCTTGCTGGACAGAAAAAGAAATACACCTGTATGCCAGACTGTATTGTAACTATTGGAATTAATATATTGTAACAGATGATGCTGGAAGAGAAGAGGTTAATCTCAGTCCAGCTACCTTTGAAAAATAGTCTTAAATTCAATTACCTGGAAGGTCATAAAGATTGCATCTTACAGTTCTGATTGCAGCCAGAGACAAAATGTCTATGAAAACAAGGACTAGGATTGCTGCTCTATTGTCCTTAGCAGTGAGCAAATGTCTACCCTGGAAGGATGGAATTGTTGAAATGGTTTTATGTCTTCCAGATGCTATAACACATTTTAGCAAAGCTCTGTCTGGATGTATAGTAATACATATGTGCAAAATTCTGGTTCAGTTTATGTTTCTAGTAAAGGGGGATAGTATGGGAACCAGATGTCAGATGACCAGATGCATGTGCTGTCATTCTGTAATCCAGCACTGAAATTATGTTTTAATTCTAGATGAGACAGAAGTCTCAGTGCAGTCTGTCTTTGAAATGTGATATAGTAGGATCACTCACCCATTTCATCTGGCCTTGCTTTAGTAAGTAAGCAGGGAATAGTAATTCTTAATATCATTCAGGTAAATATAGTAAGATTAGATAGGTATGTACCAAAAGAGAAAATACCTCCAAGCAGGAAAACTGTAGGAACTTCCCAAATCAACAAAATTCAAACTAAAAAACAAAAGAAGTTCCAACAACTAAGGCAGTCTGAATAAAAACAGTTTTAATCCACACAGTAAGTGCTTTCAAACACAAGTTTCTTCATCAGACTGAATAAAAAAGCATCATACAATTCAAGTTAATATAGGTTCATAGGTAGGTGTAAGGCTATCTGCCTGAGGGCATTTATAAGCCTAGATAGAGTGTGTTGGCTTTCGCCACCCCATTGATTAATTAACCGATCCTCTGTCAAGCAGAGCCAATGAAATGATCCCAGGAGTGTATTTTCTGTTACCTATCCACCCGTCAAGGTTTCTCTTGAAGAGTGTTAGCGAAGCGCTCTGCCTAATGTAGTTTGGAATTTTTTCCAAAGCATGGGGAGTCTCTGTGACAGGAATCTATCCCACCAGCAAGTTCTATTTATTGTTGTGGCAATACATTGTTACACAGCCAGTAGAGACAATGCAGTAATTACCTAGGTAAATCTCTAGATTTCAAAACCAGCCTTAAAGAGACCCTATCATTTAACCCTGGCTTCCTATCTGCACACAGCTTACAAATCCAGTATAGTTCCCTTTCTTCAGTAAAATTAACAAAATCACCACCTCTTAGTCCTTTAGACACAATTTCTACCACCTTAAACTTAAAGTAGTGTGAAGAACCAGATTCAAAAACATGCTTAGCTAGGGCATTAATTAAATCTGCCCTTTTAATAGCATATTTATGCTCACGATTATGTTTCTAGAGCATTCTATTTGATTTTCCTAAGTAGAAGCTTTCACATACAGTGCATGTAGCTAGATATATATTTCTAGTTCTAGAGTGTGCATACAAATTAAACATAAACTTCTGTCTAGATATTGGATGTATAAAAACATTAGCTGTATCAATGGAGGGACAATGTCTACAGTTCCCACAAAGTAGAGTACCAACAATCTGATTTTCAACAGGTAACGTTGTATGCATCAACCTAGAATCTCTATAGCACAGCTGACATTTAAGAGATTTCTTGTTTTCATAAGTAAAATTGGGTTTATCACTGACTAAATCTCTAATCCTGTCATCTGTAGTTAAAATGCCCCAATTTGCATCCACTACATGTCTAACCTTCTTAATCCGCGGTGATGGTGCTGCGTCCGGTTCGATTCTCAGCTAGAGTGTCTTCTGTATGGAGACATGCGTAAATGGGCATACCTTCATTGAAGGGTGTGCATCAGGGCTGGTAACTCGGCATGTAAAAATCAACTACCAATCATTAGCAGACCGGAGTTCCGCTGTGGCGACCCCTAACCAGGAAAAGCCGAAAGACACAAACAAACATGTCTAACCCTCTTAAAATCACTAGCATAGGGTAGAACCAATGGCATAGTGTCAGGTTTCCTGGTGATAGAATTGTGGTCATCTACTATCCCATCTGAAAAATAGGGAAGGGCCAAGGTCGACCTCAAAACTTTTATACCATCCGTCATGGTGCTGATCTCACTTGTACTATAGCCCCTAGAGGCAGAGTCAATAGATAATTTATTTAGATCATTACTAAAGCCATATTCTGCGTTATTTAAATGGGAAATCCTCATCCCTTGGGTTTTCATAATATTCCTATATACGTGAGATAGATGCATACTATCAAGCTTCAGAATATTGTTTCTACTACAGGGCTTTCTGTATAATCTAGTTATAAAATTGTCCTCCATATTTTTAGTCACTTGCATATCAAGAAAAAAAATTTCTGCAGATGAAACATGACAGGTGAACTTCAAAAATGAAGTGGTAGTACGTAGATATTCAACAAATGCTAGGAACTGCATCTCATTCCCTCCTCAAAGCAGGACCACATTGTTTACAAACCTCCTGTAAAACAACAGCGAGGTCTTATATAAACTATTAAGAACAAACTGTTCTTCCCACTGAACCAGTACCATGTTGGCATAGCTAGGGGCACAAGAAGTGCCCATAGCTACGCCAACTTTCTGCAAATAGTATCCATCCTGAAACATAAAGATGTTATTCTCGAGGACATCCTCAAGAAAAAGGCATATGAGATCAATTTGCTTAACACTGTAGTCACTATATTTAGTTACAAAAGACTTTATCATGTTGATGCCATCCAAATTAGGGATACAAGTGAACAAGGATTCGACATCCAATGTGACTAAAAGACAATTATTGAAATCTGAGGCATAATCCTGTGTAAACTGATATAAATCCCTAAGAAAATGTTTACTATCATTAAGCATTGTAGTAACTCTGTTAAGAATCGGGCACAGCTGCTTGTCAATATAAATTGAAAAAGCCTCAGTTAACCATTTTCTACCTTAAATAATAGGCCTAAGAGGTGGTGAAACGGGGTTTTTGTGCAGCTTAGGAAGGCCCTGAAAAACAGGTATTACCGGGTGTTCAACATTTAAATACTGTGCTAATTGATCAGTAATAAGAAAATTGTTAAGGCAGTCACGAACTGTAAAGAAAACTTAACATTGTATATCCCATAGATAGTCATGGTCAACTTTATCATACACATTAGAATCATTAAGCATAGAAAAATAGAATTAACATAAAAATCATGATCTAGTATAACAGTAGCTCTGCCTTTATCTGCTTTCTTAATGATAATTGCATCATCATTTTATAAAGTTCACAAGGCAGCCTTTTCTTCCCTAGTTCAATTATAGAAGTCATGCCCTGCTACATTAACAGAGCCAGAAGATGAACCATATAATAAAATGAATAGTTCACTTACACAGTTGTTGCCAAATACTTCTAAAACTGGGTCAATAGGTGGTTGAAACACACTAGACTTTTTAAAAGTGAAGCACTGCTCACAGCTTCTCTGTCATTAAAATACATTTTTAGAGAAATATTCCTGATAAACAATTTCAGACTAATAGCAACTTCTGAAAAATCAGACTTCTCAGCTGGTACAAAAGTTAGTCCTCATTCAAGTAGCAAAATCTCAGCTAAAGATGGTACCTTATTAGACAAGCTGATAATCAGGGACCCTCTGCCATGTTCCACATCCATTTCAAATTCTGACCTGGCATCTCCTTGAAGTGCTGCCATCCTCTTTTTCTCCCTCTGCTTGGACTCCTTCCCTGTTCTGTTCTACCATTTTCACTTGTTTTATTGATAGGAGAAGTTTGAGATCCCCAAAAACCTGCTGCGGTGCAACAGCCTTCCTTCTGACGTCCTGCTGCTGTAAAGCAAAGCCAATGTCAGCTATATCAGCTGACATGATAGGCCTTTGCTGTTGCATTGGAACTTGATCATTAGTTAAAGCTACAGGTGGCAAATTCAAACTAGCAGTTAGTAGAGGTGCTTGTGCACCAGCAGATATAGATGAAACACTGCCATCAGCATTGTCCCTTACTTCATTGGAATGAGGCCAGGTAAAAAACATTTCCCTGGCAAAAATCCCTTTGATCATGAGCCATTTTCTTAATCTTTTGATTTTTAAGCCTATTTGCATAGGTAGAGATACTGTCAGCTACTTCATCAAAGGCAAGCAGGCATGAATCACAATCATAGTTATCAAAAAGACATTGCTTCTTAACATCAATGGCGGCTGCTAGTTCTTTCTCTATAGGTGTAAAAAAATCAATAAGGAACCAATT
Source organism: Protopterus annectens (assembly GCF_019279795.1). Classification (NCBI taxonomy): domain Eukaryota; kingdom Metazoa; phylum Chordata; order Ceratodontiformes; family Protopteridae; genus Protopterus; species Protopterus annectens. Next base: position 569,713,972 of record NC_056751.1, read on the forward strand.
ACAGCCAAAACTATATTTTAGGTTTAACTTCTGCCATTTAAAAAGCAAGCCTTCATTGAAGTCTTCATATGTGGGCATCAAAGTTATTCTTAAGCCCCTAGGAATTATAAGGTGAAACAAACATGCTTCCATATGCAGTCTCTGCCATTGAAGGTGTTTCTGCTTAAATAAATCACTTTCCAAACCTTTTATCTCCTGTTGAGGTGGTACCTTTACATCAGACTGTTGAGAATCTGCATTCTCAGTATTATTAGAGGCAAAAAACAGCAATGGATTCTTATCCTCAGGATGCAATAGTTTCAGAATACAATCAGAATTACAGTCTCTCTGTTGAGGCAAAGCAGGGGATGACTCCACAGAAGTAGAATGAGTAGAACAGCCAGCCATGAATCCTGAGGAGGACATAAGAACGTATATACCAAAAGAGAAAATACCTCCAAGCAGGAAAACTGTAAGAACTTCCCAAATCAACAAACGTCAAAGTAAAAAACAAAAGAAATTCTAACAACCAAGGCGGTCTGAATAAAAACAGTTTTAATCCACACGGTAAGCACTTTCAAACAAAAGGTTATTCATCAGACTGAATAAAAAAGCATCATACAATTCAAGTTAATATATTGTTACACAGCCAATAGAGACAATGTAGCAATTATCTAGGTAAATCTCTAGATTTCAAAACCGGCCTTAAAGAAACCCTGTCATTTAACCCTGGCTTTCTATCTGCACACAGCTTACAAATCCAGTATAGTTCCCTTTCTTCAGTAAAATTAACAAAATCACCACCTCATAGTCCTTTATACACAATTTCTACCACCTTAAACTTAAAGTAATGTGAAGAACCTAATTCAAAAACAATGCTTAGCTAGGGTATTAGTTAAATGTGCCCTTTTAATAGCATATTTGTGCTTACAAATATGTTCATAGAGCATTCTATTTGATTTTCCTAAGTAGAAACTTTCACTTACAGTGCATGTAGCTAGATATGTGATATTTCTAGTTTTACAGTGTGCATACAAATTATACCTAAACTTCTGTCTAGATATTGGATGCATAAAAACATTAGCTGTATCAATAGAGGGACAATGTCTGCAGTTCCCACAAAGTAGAGTACCAACAATCTGATCTTTAACAGGTAACTCTGTATGCATCAACCTAGAATCTCCATAGCACAGTTGACGTTTAAGAGATTTCTTGTTTTTATAAGTAAAATTGGGTTTATCACCCACTATATCTCTAATCCTGTCATCTGTAGTTAAAATGCCCCAATTTGCATCCACTACATGTCTAACCCTCCTAAAATCACTAGCACAGGGTAGAACCAATGACATAGTGTTAGGTATCCTGGTGACAGAATTGTGGTCATCTACTATCCCATCTGAAAAATAGGGAAGGCCCAAGGTCGACCTCAAAACTTTTATATCATCCCTCATGGTACTGATCTCACTTGTACTATAGCCCCTAGAGGCAAAGTCAGTAGATAATTTATCTAGATCGTTACTAAAGCCACCTTATGTGTTATTTAAATGGGAAATCCTCATCCCTTGGGTTTTCATAATATTCCTATATATGTGAGACGGATGCATACTACCACGCTTCAGAATATTGTTTCTTCTATAGGGCTTTCTGTATAATCTAGTTACAAAATCGCCCTCCATATATTTAGTCACTTGCACATCAAGAAAAATTATTTCTCTAGATGAAACATGACAGGTGAATTTCAAAAACGAAGTGGTAGTATGTAGATATTCAATAAATACCAGGAACTGCATCTGAGTCCCCCCTACTACTTAAGAAAATCAAATAGAATGCTCTATGAATGTATTCATGAGCACAAATATGCTATTAAAAGGGCAGATTTAACTAATGCCCTAGCTAAGCATGTTTTTGAATCAGGTTCTTCACACTACTTTAAGTTTAAGGTGGTAGAAATTGTGTATAAAGGACTATGAAGTGGTGATTTTGTTAATGTGTGCAGATAAGAAGCCAGGGTTAAATGACAGGGTCCCTTTAAGGCCGGTCTTGAAATCTAGAGATTTACCTAGATAATTACTGCATTGTCTCTATTGG
>NC_056751.1:569718538-569963538 GCF_019279795.1 Protopterus annectens
AAATGCAAAGAGTGTAGAAACCAATGATTATTACTAATTAGTGAAAGGTTAAAAACCAAAGATCTACCGTTGCTCCCAATAATAAAAATGACATAGCACCGAGAATTAATGACACTGTTCTATAAATGTATAAAAATACTAATCTATGTATGAAATCACTATGGAACACAATATTCGGTGCATCTGTGGCCATACAAATAATTATACATATGAACCACAAAAACGATCATATTGTGAGCCCTAAATACTAATAAATGTATAAATCTTGTTTGGGCCTTTTTTCATATATATATATATATATATATATATATATATATATATATATATATACATACATACACACACACACACACACACACACATATATATATATATATATATATATGCATACATATATATATATATATATATATATATATATATATATATGTGTGTGTGTGTGTGCATGTGCATGCGTGAAAATCAAATCTCAAAGAGTCTGTGTCTCAGCTACTTGGAGCAGGGACACAAAGCACTGGTTTCACAGAGATGGTGGTGGAGGACTTGGCTTGGGATACCCGGCTGAGGACTCAGCTCTAGAGCTGTGCCAGTAGGGAGTGTTATTGGTGGCCTGAAGAGAGAGAGAAAAGGAAACCCATACCCTGAACTGTGTGTATTCCCTGGGTGCCCTTTAGGGGAAATTGTACATATCCAGAGAGCTGTATTTGGAAGTACTGTGTGTATCTATCTTTGTTACAAGTGAACGTTCATCATCATTGCCAGTGGTGAGGATTCAGGTTCCTTGATTACTGGCCCAGAACAGGAACATCACAGATGCATGTAATAATTAACCCTCACTTCTGCAGCAGAAGGTGAGGCATGCAACAGTTAAACCTTACTTTGCAGGAGAATGTGAGAAATGTATCAGTTAAAATTCACTTCCACAGCTTAAGCTGTGACATGTAAAACTTAACCCTCACTTCCACAGGGTGAGATATGGCATTGGACACTTAACTGTCACTTCCACCGTCTAAGCTGTCATACATAATAACAAACCCTCCATTCTGCAAGAGAAAGTGTGACATTTATTTTATTTTATTTTATTTATTTATTTATTTATTTTATTTTACATTTATTGACCGGGTTGGTCCAACTGGATACATGTCCATTTTCAGCGTAAACCTGTGGAGAAAAGCTCCAGAGGTAGATACAAAAGAAAACATACATAGTACAACTTAAGAACATTAACAGACTCTATAATAAACAAGTATATTAAACAATCACCCAACTTGAGAGCTTGACTGGTAACTTACAATACAATATACTGCAGGTAGTGAAATAATTAGAACACAAATATAACTAAGTTATTAGTCAGGCTTGGAGCAAGGACAAAGCTAGTGAGACCTGAAATACTACTTAAGACTTTCCTTGAATAGAGGTAGAGATGCCTCTAGAGTAATGTTAGCATTGAGGGAGTTCCAAGTTTTACCCACAGAGTTGGCAAACAGAGAATCTCCAGATGAATTGTTGGCTTTCACAGTTTGCACTACAAGTCTATTGGATGAGCAGAGAGGTCTGGGGTTGCAGTACGGGTAGATAATGTGCCTAAGAGCAGGTGTATTATCAGGATGGTAAAGTGCTTTATGAGTTACTGTAAGTTGGTTGTACTGAATTAACCTGGGTAGTTCTAGCCAGTCTAGATTATTTAGGTTTATACAATGGTGGTAAGCCAGTAGCAAATCTGGCAGTGTGATTGTAGCAGCTGGAGAGTTTGTTAAGATCAGTTTTGTTTAGGTTGATAAGTAGAGGGGAGGCATAGAAAAGGGTGGAGAGTAGATGAGAGCGGGCAATGGCAGTTCTGGCAGTTGTGGTAAGGAATGGTTTAATCCTATATAGGGAACCAAGTTTTTTATTAATGGTTTTAATCATTTTACTTATGTGCATATCACATTTAAGATTGTTATCTATGGTAACACCTAGGAGCTTTGTACAGACATCTGGGAAGATTATGGTCTTATTGTTAGAAATAATGGAGAAGGATAATTCTTTGGACTTTTGGCTGGGGGGAAAAGTAGTAGTTTTGTTTTGTTAGGGTTTAGAATCAGTTGATTAAAAAGCTAACTCAGTTCTGTTATAGATATCCTGAGTTAATGCTTGAAGTTCTGTCTGGGAGGAGGCAGAGGAGATCAAGGTAGAGTTATCTGCATACTGAATGCAAATTGCTTTAGGGATGACAGAGTGCAGATCGTTGATGAAAAGGGAGAACAAAAGGGGGCCTAGAATGGACCCTTGGGGGCACCCAAGGTGTTGGGTAGGCGGTTGGATAGTTTATTCTGCCAAAGAACAGCTTGCTGTCTATCATCCAAATATGATTGGAACCAGTGGAGAGAGTGGATGTCTAACGAAATTGTTTTCAGAGTATGGATGAAAAGTTGGTGGTAAACCATGTCAAAAGCCTTTGAGAGGTCCAAGAAAAGGGCTGAGGATAATTTATTATTGTTTCTGTTATGATTAATAGCATTGGAGAAGGAGAGAAGGGCTGAAGTGGTACTGTGGTGTGGCCTAAATCCATGCTGTGAGTTGGCCAATATCTTGTTTTGGATTAGATAGTGAAGTAACTGTTTATGGATGCACTTTTCCATAATTTTAGCTATTGGTGACAGGATAGCTACCGGACTGAAGTTAGACAGTTCAGTAGAACTACCACCTTTATGAAGGGGTATAACATGAGATATTTTCCAAATGGATGGGACTGTGGCTTCTGATATGGTGTGGTTGATTAGAATGGAGATGGGATATGCAATAGCATCTGCTGCTTTCTGCAGATATTCAGCAGGGAGAAGATCAGCAGCTAGTGTCGTGGGTTTTAATTTTTTGATTAGTGTACAAATAAAAGATGTGGTGACTGGTTGGAAGCTGAAGGAATGCTGGGTAGTGGGGTTGGAATCAAGTGAGTTAGAGGAAAATGTTTAACAAATTTAACAAATAACTCTCACTTTTGCAGAAGAAGTTTAACCATGGAAAAACTAACCCTCACTTCCAAGGGTTAAGCTATGGCATGTAAAAATTAATCTGCCCTTCTGGAGGAAATGGTGGGGCAGGTAGCAATTATACCTCACTTCTGAAGGAGAACCTCTGTCATGTAAGAAATAACCCTTTCTACCACAGATTAAGCTGCAGCATACAACAATTAACCTACACTTCTTCAGAAGATGATGTTGTATGCAACAGTCAGCCCTTCCTTCTGCACGAGAAGCTGTGGCATGTAACAGATAATGTTCAATTCCCAGCTTAAATTGTGGTAAGTAAAAATGAATATTATCTTCAACATATGAAGCTGCATCATGTAATAATTAACCCTCACATCCTCAGGTCAAGCTGCAGCATGTAACAATCTTCATTTTTGTAGGAGAAGGTGAGGCATGCAACATTTAACACTCACTTCTACAGATTAATCTGTAGTATGCAACAATCCATTTTCACATATGCAGGAGAAGATTAGGTACATAACAATTAGCCCTTACTTCTACAGAAGTTGCAGCATGTAACAAGTAGTGCTCACTTCTCAGGTTAAGCTGATGCAAGTACGAATTGACTGTTACTTCCACTCCACTGGTTAAGCTGTAGTATGTAACACCAAACCCTCACTGCTGCAGGAGAAGCTGTAGCATTTAACAATTAGCCCTTATTTTAGGAGAAGAAGGTGAACTATGTGACAAGTAACCTTCACTTCCAAGAGGTGAGCTACTGCATGTAAAAACTAGCCCTCCTTTGTACACAAGAAGCCAGGTAAAGCCACTATTAACAATCACTTCCTGAAATTAAGCTGATGTATGTAACAGTTAACTGTGACTTCAAAAGGTTGACCTCTGCCATGTAACAATTACCCCTCAGTTCCACAGGTTAAGCTTAGGCACATAACAATCAACCCTCACTTCCGTAGGCTATGTTGCAGCATGTAATGATTAACTCTTTCTGTCTTCAGCAAGAGATGTTACATGCAACAATCAACCCTTACTATTGTCACTGAAGCTGCAGCATATAACAATTAGCCCTCATTTTTACTGGTTAAGTTGAAGCATGCAACCATTAACCCTCACTTCCATGTGTTAAGCTGTGGCATGAAACAGCTAGCCCTCAGTTTTGCAGGAGAAAGAGAGGTATGTAACAATTAGCTCTCCCTTCTTCAGGAGAAGCTGTTACATGTACCAGTTAACCCTCACTTCTCTAGGAGAATTTGTGCAATGTAATAATTAAGACTCATTTGATTGGGTTAATCTGGAGCATGTAATTATTATCTCACACTTCTGCAGGCAGAGCTGTGGCATGTAAAAATTAACCCTTACTTCTGCAGCAAAAGGTAACTAATGTAACATTTAACATGCACTTCCACAGATTAAGCTGCAACATATAACAATTAAACCTCATTTCTGCAGTTGAAGAAAAGGGATGTAACTATTAGCCCTCACTGTGGCAGGAGAAACTGCAGCTTTTCAGGTTAAGCTGAGGCAAGAAAAAATTAACTATCACTTCCACAAACTAAGATGTGAATTGTAACACCTAACCCTCACTTCTGCAGGTTAAACTGCACCATGTAATAACTAACCCTCCATTCTGCAGCAGAAGCTGTGGCATTTACCAATTAATCCTTACTTCTGCAGAAGGTGACCCATGTAACAATTAACCTTCGCTTCCATGGGATGTTGGCATAATGGTTAAGGTATTTGCCTTACAAACATAAGGTGCAGGGTTTGAGTCTGATAAGAGTAATTGGCTAGACTTAAAATGGCCCTTAAGGGTAGTTAGCCTAGTGCTAGTCTATGAATCTAAATAAGTTGCTGCATATAACAATTATCCCTCATTTTGCAGAAGAAGCTGAGAAATGCAACAATTAACATTCCTCAGGTTAAATTTTGACAGTTAACAATTAACCCTCACTTCCTCAGGTTATGTTGCTGCATGTAATAATTAATTCCATCTTCTGCAGAAGAAGCAGTTTCATCTAACAATTAACCCTCACTTCTGCAGGAAGAGCTGTGGCATGTAACAAGTAACCCTTAATTTTATAGGTCAGACTGTAGGATGTAACCATTAGCCTTCATCTCCTTATGTTATGCCATGGGCCATTGCATGTAACAATTAACTCTAACTTCAACAGCATGCAAAAATTAATCTTTACTTCTGTAGTAGAAGATGAGGTATGTAACAACTAGCTCTCACTTCTGCAGGAGAAGCTGTGGCAAGTAACAATTAACTCTCAGTTACTTGAGCCAAGCTGTGATGTGTAACACTTAGCCCTCACTTCTGCAGGAATAGCTGCAGTATATAATAACTAACACTCATTTTGACAGGTTAAGCTGTGACATGTAACAATTAACAATCATTTCTGCAGGAGATGGCAGAGCATGTAACATTTAGCCTTTACATCTGCAAGAGAAGCTGCAGATCATAATTAACATTCACTTTCTCTGGGTAGTCTGCAGCATATAATGATTATCTCCCAGTTCTGTGGGTTAAGCTGTGGCAAGAAACAATTGACCCCCACTTTCACAAGTTTAGTTGGAGCATATAATATTTCACCCTCACTTCCACTGGTTAAGCTTTGACATTTAACATTTAGCCTCACTTCTGTAGGAAAAACTGAGGCATGCAACAATTAACTCTCACATTTTCAGGTAAGCTGTGGCATGTAACAATTAACCCCCACTTCTTCAGGAGAATGTGAACCACCTGACAATTAATCATCACTTCTGCAGGCAAGCTGCATCATGTAACAATTAACTCACATTTCCACAAGTTAAGTTGTGGCATCTACCAGTAAACCCACACTTTCTCAGGTTAAGCTTCTACTGCCCGGAATTATCCATCACTTCTGCCAGTTAATCTGTATCATGAAATGTTTTATCCTCAGTTCTTTTGCAGAAGGTGAGCCACATAACAATTAACCCTGGTTTCCAAAGTTTAAGCTGTTGCATGTAATAATTAACCATGATTTTTACAGGAGAAGGTGAGTAATGCAACAATTTGCTCTTCTGCAAGAAAATTTGTAGCATGTAACAGTTAATCATGATTTCCACAGGTTAAACTGTGGCAAGTAACAATTAACCTTTACTTCCATAAGCTATGCTGGGATATGTAACTATTAAATCTCGTTTTTGCAAGGGAAGATGAAGCATGTAAGAATTAGCATATACTTCCACAGAATAAGTTGCAGCATGTAACAATTAATCTTAACTTATGTCAGAGAATCTGAATCATGCCACAATTAACACTCACTTCCTCAGATTAAGCCATGGCATGCAACAATTAACCCTGACTTCCGGAGGTTAAGCTGTGACATGTAACAATTAACCCTCAGGTCCACAACTTAAGTTGCAATTTGTACTAATTAACTCTCTATTCAGCAGAAGAGGCTGATGCATGTAACAATTAACCTTCATTTTTGCAGAAGAATCTGCATCATGTAACATTTAATCCTCACTTTTCAGGTTAAGCTGTAGCATGTAACCATTAACCCTCATTACAACAGGTTAAGCCATAACATATAACAATTAGCCCTCACTTTTGCAGGAGAAGGTGAGTGCTGTAACAGTTACCTCTCCCTTCAGCAGGAGAAGCTATTGCACATGACAATTAATCCTCATTTCCACAGGCTAAGCTGTGAGATGCAACAATTAACCCTCACTTCTGCAGTAGATGCTGTAGTATTTAATAATTAATCCTGACCTTCTCTGGTCAGTTTGCTCCATGTAACTATTATGTCACACTTCTGAAAGTTAAGCTGTGGCATGAAATTTATCATTTTCACTTTTGCAGAAGGATCAGAATGTAACAACTGCTCACTTCCACAGTTTATGATGCAGCATATAAAAATTAACCTTCTCATTCCCTTGAAAAGCTGCCACTCAGGTTAAGCATATAATAGTTAACCATCACTTCCATAGGTGAGGCATATAGCAATTAAGCCTCAGTCCCACAGGCTAAGCTAAGACACATAATAATTAACCCTCACTACTGCAGTAGTAACTGAGGAATGTAATAAATTAACACTCACTTCCTCAGGATAATCCGTGGCATGTAACAATAATCTCTCACTTCTGCAGGTTAAACTGAGGCTTGTATCAATTAACCCTCACTTCCACAGGTTAAACTGTGGCATTTAACAGGTAAGACTCTTTTCTGCATGACAAAGTGGGGCAGGTAAAAATTAGCCCTCATTTCTGTAAGACAGCCTGTGGCATGGAACAATTAACCCTCTTTATCACAGGATAAACAGCAGCATGTAGTAATTACTCTTCACCTCCACAGGTTAAGCTGTGGCATGTAACAGTTAATCCTCACTTCCTCGGGCTGATCTGCAGCATGTAGTAATTGGCCCCCATTTTTGCAGAAGCCACTGAAGGCACAAATTAACACTCACTTCCTCAGGTTAAGCTGTGGCATATAACAAACATCCCTCACTTCTGCAGGTGAAAGTGTGGTATGTACCAACAGTCATTTTTGCAGAAAATGCCATGGAACATAAAAAAAAAAATGAATCCTCACTTCCACAGGTTAAACAAAGACATGCAATAATTAAGCCTCACATCTGCAGGGGAAGTGGAGACGTAACAATTAACACTAACTTCCTTAGGATAAGCTGTGGCATTTAACAATTAAACTTCACTTCTGTATGAGAAGGTGAGGCATGCAACAATTAACACTCTCTGCTACAGATTAAGCTGCAGCATGTAACAATTAGCCATCAGTTCTGCAGGAGAAGATAATATATGTAGCAATTAACTCTTACTTTGGCAGGAGAATCTGTGAAATGTAATAATTAATGCTCACTTCCCAGATTAAGCTGCAGCAAGTAAAAATTAACCATCACTGTCACAGGTTAAGCTGTGCCATTTAACAATTAACACTCACTTTTGCAGGTTAAGCTGTGGCATGTAAGAACTAACCTTGCATTCTGCAGGAGAAGCTATAGCATTGAACAATTAACTCTCACTTCTGTAAGAGAAGTTAAACAAGGAAATAGTTAATCCTTGTTTCCACTGGATAAGGCTGTGGCATGTAATATGCACATCTGCAAGAGAAGATGCAGCAGGTAACAGTTAGCCCTCACTTCTGCAGGAGAACCTGCAACGTGTAGAAATTAACCATATCTACCACAGTTTATGCTGCTATGTTTAACAATTATACTTCACTTCCACAGGTTAAACTGCAGCATGTAATAACTAATCATCATTTCTACAGAATAAGTCGCAGCATATAATGATTAACCATCACTTCCAAAGGTTAAGCTTCAGCACATAATCAACCATCACTTCCTTAGGTTAAGGTTTGACATGTGACAATTAACCCTCTCTTCTGCAGGAGAAGCAGCTTCATCCAACAATTAGCCCTCACTTTTGCAGAAGAAGCTGCAGAAGGTAACAATTAACCCTCAGTTTAACAGGTTAAGTGACAGCATATGACCATTTAATGTCTCTACCATACACAAGTTAAGTTATGGTATGTAACATTTACCCCTCAGTTCAACAGGTAAAGCTGTGGCATGTAACAATTAACCTGACTTCTACAGGAAAAGCATGTAACAATTAACCCTCATTTCCACAAGTTGAGCCATGGCATGTAACAATTAACCCACACATCTTCAGGTTTAGCTAAGACATGTAACAATTAACACTCACTTCCTTAGGATAAGCTGTGGCATTTAACAATTAAACTTCACTTCAGCAGGAGAAGGTGAGGCATGCAACAATTAACACTCTCTGCCACAGATTAAGCTGCAACATGTAATAATTAGCCATCAGTTCTGCAGGAGAAGAAAATATATGTAGCAATTAACCCTTACTTTGGCAGGAGAATCTGTGAAATGTAATAATTAATGCTCACCTCCCCGATTAAGCTGCAGCAAGTAGAAATTAACCATCACTGTCACAGGTGACACTGTACCATTTAACAATTAACACTCACTTTTGCAGGTTAAGTTGTGGCATGTAAGAACTAACCTTGCATTCTGCAGGAGAAACTATAGCATTGAACAATTCAATGGATGCACCAGATGGATTTTATTTTCAAAAACACAGAGAAACACTTGCGTCGACCTAGGTTTCGTCCGTCTCCACGGACTTCTTCAGAACACAATTACAAACAAAGTGAGCCGCTTAAATAACCAAGTTAATTTACCAGTCAATTAACATAATTGTATAACGTGGTTAATTAATGCATAGTTTAAAATTGAAACCGAGGTTAAAAAATGTACACATAGGTACACATTGTCACATACATTATAATAATTTTTTCATAATTTATAAATCAAATTTTTTACTTCAATAATATAATTATATCAACAAACACAACATATCAATATTTTAACTTTTTATATTTTAATTTTTAAAGATGTTTAAATTCATCCAAATAAACAATATATTCACCACCACATATTTTAACTTTTAAACGTAAAAATGCATATATATTATATATTTTATCACACATTTGAACACTCATTGAATTTATTGATCACATTGTTCAAATGCATTAATTAGAGTTATATCCATTTTATCACATTAACATATTACCATTATTGTGCAATATATATATATATATATATATATATATATATATATATATATATATATTTATTACATATTCAAATGATTTCCACACACGGTGCAAATATTATATAGTTCATATATTATATTTTATATTTTGTATTTACATCCACTGTCATACACATACCATTTTATTGGGCATTAGTTAGATATTTATAAATTATTATATAAAATGCACTACATACGTATTCATTTACTTAGGGGGGGTTTTTATTTACACAATTAATTTATATAAAATCAGAGTTCACGTTTTATATTAGGATACAAAGTTTTGCATGATTCATTAAATGTTCTTAACTCTTTGTATCCAGGGCAAACAATGTTGTTTATGTCTTTTTTAACCTCGGTTTCAATTTTAAACTATGCATTAATTAACCACGTTATACAATTATGTTAATTGACTGGTAAATTAACTTGGTTATTTAAGTGGCTCACTTTGTTTGTAATTGTGTTCTGAAGAAGTCCGTGGAGACGGACGAAACCTAGGTCGACGCAAGTGTTTCTCTGTGTTTTTGAAAATAAAATCCATCTGGTGCATCCATTGGAGCGTTTATTGGCCTTGTATCATCATATTTTTTCCCTTGTGGTTGGATTATCGTATGGTATAGCACCCCTACTTCGGCCGGGTGCTTTCTCTTCCATTTGCAATTTGTTGGTGAGCATTGGTTCTTGGTTAAGACTGTGTATAGCATTGAACAATTAACTCTCATTTCTGTAAGAGAAGTTGAACAAGGAAATAGTTAATCCTTGCTTCCATTGGATAAGGCTGTGGCATGTAACATGCACATCTGCAATATAAGATGCAGCAGGTAACAGTTAGCCCTCACTTCTGCAGGAGAACCTGCAACATGCAGAAATTAACCCTATCAGTTTATGCTGCAGTGTGTAACAATTATACTTCACTTCCACAGGGTAAACTGCAGCATGTAATAACTAATCATCATTTCTACAGGTTAAGTTGCAGCATATAATGATTAACCATCACTTCCAAAGGTTAAGATTCAGCACATAATCAACCATCACTTCCTTAGGTTAAGGTTTGACATGTAACAATTAACCCTCTCTTCTGCAGGAGAAGCAGCTTCATCTAACAATTAACCCTCACTTTTGCAGAAGAAGTTGCAGAAGGTAACAATTAACCCTCAGTTTAACAGGTTAAGTGACAGCATATAACCATTTAATGTCTCTACCTTACACAAGTTAAGTTATGGCATGTAACATTTACCCCTCAGTTCAACAGGTACAGTTGTGACATGTAACAATTAACCCTCACTTCTACAGGAAAAGCATGCGACAATTAACCCTCATTTCCACAAAGTGAGCCATGGTATGTAACAATTAACCCACACATCCTCAGGTTAAGCTAAGACATGTAACAATTAACCCTCACTTCTTCAGGAGAAGCTGAGGCATGCAAAAATTAACACGCACTTCTGCAGGTTATGCTGTGGCATGTAGCAATTAGCACTTGTTTCTGCAAGTTCAGCTATGGCAGGAAATAGTTAACTCTCAGTTTTGCAGGAAATGGTGAGACATATAAAAAATAATACTCAGCTTCCACAGATAAAGCTGCAGCATGTAAAAATTAACCATCACTTCTGCAGGAGAAGCTGTAGCATGTAATAGATAATGCTGAATTCCCAGCTTAATCTGTGGTAAGTAATAAATAATATTATCTTCAACATGTAAAGCCACACCATGTAACAATTAACCCTCACATCCTCAGGTCAAGCTGCAGCATTGTAACAATTAACCCTCATTTGTGTAAGAGAATGTGAGGCATGTAACATTTAGCACTCACTTCTACAGATTAAGCTGCAGTATACAAAAATTAATCTTCTCTTATGCAGGAGAAGCTGTGGCATTTAACAATTAAAGCTCATTTCTTAGGTAAATCTGAGACAAGTAAAATGCACCTGTTACTTCCTCAGGTTAAGTTGTGTCATGTAAACCTAACTCTTCCTTCTGCTGTAGCATATGTCAATTAACCCTTACTTCTGGAGGTGAAGGTGAACCATTTAACAATTAACCCTCTGGCGGAGAAGGTGAACCATGCAACAATTAACTCTCACTTGCATGAGTCAAGCTCCTGCAAGTAACACTTATCCCTCACTTCTGTTAAACGTGTACATTTAATCAGTTAAATCAGTTACATTGCAATCAGGATCCGCTATTGATAGATTTCTTAGCACAAGCTACTTTACAAATAACATTTTTCAACACAAAGTATCTGTACAAATCAGTTTGATATATAAATGACATATAATTATTTACAAAATTCCAGCTAGCTGTGCGGGCATATGTTACACATCCACTGCCCAACTTCTCCTGCCAAAGCTGGCAATACCTCACAACATCACAGCAGGTAACAACTAACCCTCTTTTCTGCAGGAAATGGTGAGGCGTATAAAAATTAACACTCACTTCCACAGATAAAGCTACAGCACAAAAATTAACCCTCACTTCTAAAACAGATGTTGGGATATGTAACAATTAGCCCTCACTTCTGCAGGAGACACTGCAGCATGTAACACCAGACCCTCCCTTCTGCAGGAGAAACTGCAGCATTTAACAATTAAAGCTCACTTTTTAGGTAAATCTGAGGCATGTAAAATTGCAATTGTTACTTCCACAGGTTAAGCTGTGGCATGTAAAACCTAATTCTCCCTTCTACTGTGGCATTTAACAATAAACCCTTAATCCTGGAAGAGAAGGTGAAGCATGTAACAATTAACCTTCTGCGGGAGAGAGTGAGGCATGTGACAATTAACACTCATTTCCTCAGGTTAAGATGCAGCATGTAATGATTAACCCTCACTTCTGTGAGAGAAAGTGTGAATGTAACAGTTATCCCTTAGTTTGCACATGTTAAACTGTATCCTATAACAATTAACACTCACTTCTGCAGGAGAAGCTGAGGCATGTGACATGTAACACTCACTTCCACAGATTCAGCTGTAGTGTGTAACAATTAATCCTTACTTCAGATGGAGAAGATAAGGTATATAACAATTAGATTTCATTTCCACTGGTTAAGCTGTTAAACAGTTAACCCTCACTTCTGCAGTTGAAACTGCAGCATGTATTAATTAACAATCACGTCCTCTGCTTAATCTGAGGCATGTAACTAATTTCTCATACTTCTGCAGTTTAAGCTGTAGCATGTAACAATTATTCCTCACTTCTGCATTTAACAATTAGCCTTCACTTCCACAGAATAAGCTGCAGCATGTAAGAATTATCACTCAATTCTGCAGGCAAAGATGAGACATATAACAATTAGCACTCATTTCTGCATGAGAAATTGCAGCATGTAACGGTTAGCACTCGCTTCCCAGGTTAAGCTGCAGTAAGTAAAACTTAACTGTCACTTACACAGGTTAAGATGTGGCATGTAACACTTAATCCTCACTTCTATAGGTTAAGACACAACATGTAACAATTTCTTCACTTCTACAGCATAAGCTGTAGCATGTAAAAATTTACCTTCACTTCTGCAGGAAATGAGGAGGTATGTAGAAATTATCCCTCACTTTTGCACTTTAAGGTGAAGCATGTAGCAGGTAACACTCTGTTCTGCAGGAGCAGCTGTGGCATTTAACAATTAATCCTTTCTTCCACAGGCTAAGCTATGACATATAACAATTAACCAAAACTACTGTAGTAGAAGCTGTGGCACATGATAATTAAGACTAAATTTCCCTGTTTAATCTGAGACATGTAACAATTAATCCTCACTTCCACAGGTTAAGCTACAACATGTAACAATTAACACCTCAGCAGAAGTTGAGACATGTAACACATGACACTTACTTACACAGATTCAGCTGCAGCATGTAACAATTAACCTTCACTTCTGCAGAAGAAGTTGAGGCATGTAACTTGTAACACTTGCACAGATTCAGCTGCAGCATATAACAATTAATCTTCACTTCTGCAGGAGAAGATAAGGTATGTAATAGTTAACAGTTACTTCATTTGGTTAATCTATGGCATGCAACTATTATCTCATATTCCTGCAAGTTAAGCTGTGCCATGTAATAATTAACCCTCACTTCTGCAGGAAAATGTGAAGCATGTGACAATGAACCCCCAGTTCCACAGGTTCATATGTTCATAGATAGGTACTAGGATATTGGCCCAAGGGCCTAAGTAAGCCTAGCCTACAAAGTTCCCTGGCTTACGCCAACCCAAGAAAGTTAATTTCCTGTGCCCCTGTTGAACAGAGCCACAGAAGTGATCCCCGGGGTGTATTTCCTATTTCCCATTCACTCATCAAGAGTTTTCTTGAAGCATGTTAATGAGGAACTTTGCTTGACATAGATGGGTAGCCTGTTCCAGAGTATGGGAATTCTCTGGGACAGAAATCTATCCCTCCAGCAAGTCCTGTTTATTGTGGTGATGAGGTTTAGGTCCCCAGAGCGTGTAGCTCAGAGGGATTGGGATTTCTTTAGGTGTAGCATGTCCAACAGCTCTGGTTTTGACAAAGCTTTATATGTTAGGCAGATATCACCTCGGAGTAGGCGATATGCTACAGAGTAAAGCTGGAATTTTTTGAGATGATCAGAGTAGGGCATCTGTTTGAGGCCAGTAATTCTCTTTGTGAGGTACTTCTGTGGCCTTTCCAGCTGCTGCAGATATCTTGTGAGGTACATTCCAAAAGGGGCGTTATACTCTATAATGGGTCTAATTAGTGTAGAGTATGGGGGAACAATGACCTCTTTTTTCCTGGATGAGAACCCTTTTGTGATGAGGTGTACCATGTAGAAGGATTTCCTGATTACTGTGGCAATGTGATTATCAAAGGAGAGACTATTGTCCACCTGGGTCCCAAGGTCTCTTATCACACATTCGGTGTTAAGAAGACTGCTGCCTATGTGGTAGTTCATGGGTACAGAGTTTTTACCAAAGGGGATAACAATGCAATTTTTGGCATTGAGCTTGAGGCCATGGCTCTGACACCAGGCATCTGTCTGAGTGAGGCCCCTGTGTAGGATGTCCACATTGTTTGGGGACTCGACTATAGCTCCTAGTTTGCAGTCATCTGCAAACTTCATTAGCCAGAGGCCTTCTGTGTTAGCCTGTACTTCATAGAAGTAGATACCAAACAGGAGAGGTCCCAGGACTGAACCCTGTGGTACTCCACTTGTCACTGGTTTGAAGTCAGATTTGGAGTCTGCAACTTTTACAGTGTGGGTTCTGTCAGTGAGTCATTTGGCAACCCATCTTGTGACATAGGGATTTATACCTAGTTTAGTGAGTTTAGCTATAATTCCAGAATGGGGGATGGTGTCAAAAACCTTGGCGAGGTCAAGATAGGCTGGGTGAACCACCTTACCCTTGTCTACAGCTTTGGTGACTACCTCAAAGAAGTCGACCAGGTTCAGGAGGCAAGATCTGCCTTTCACAAACCCGAACTGGGTGGGGTCCAGAGTTTTGAGGTTACCAATGTCTTTGTTTATGAATTCCATGATGATACGTTCCATAGCCTTGCAGACCAGGCTCGTCAGGCTAATAGGGCAATAGTTCCCAGGATCAGTGGTGGCTCCCCCTATGTAGAGTAGGATAACTGTTGCTGTGCACCATTCAGTGGGCACAAAGCCTGAAGTGAGGCTATGATTGAACACAGTGTTGGGTGGGGAGCCAGTTCGTTCTGAAGTTTGTGTAAAATGCAGCCCTGGATGTTGTCCGGTCCCATGGATGCTTTGTTTTTGGCTTTAGAGAGTGCTGCTTTTACATGTGAAGTTGTGATTACAGGGACTCTGCATTCTTCCTGTATAGATATGGGCCTTTTAGGGGGTGAAAGGGGATAAAGTTAGCACTGAACCTATCTGCCAGGATGTTGGCAATATCAGTTGTTTCTGTAATTTTTGTGCCATTGTGCTGTAACTCAGAGCAGATCTGGGTGTTGCCATTGAGATTCTTGACATAGCTATAGAATGCTTTGTGGGTGTCCTTAAAATCAGTAGCAATCTTGTTTTCATAGCTAGCTTTGGAGGATCTTATAAGGGATCTCAGCTTCTTGCTGAGGCTGACCAGGGAGCTTCTCTACTCATGGGATTTTACTCTCTTTTGCAACAATTTCTTCCTTCTGTTTTGGAGTTTGTTTATAGCAGGGGACCACCAGATTAGCTTCCTTTTTTTGGAGGATAGCGTCTTGGTTCTGTTTGGGAAAACACGATCCATGCACTTGTGTAAGTGCTTATAGAGTGCATTTGTGTAGGATTCACAGTCGTAACTATATTGTCCATCTGCATGGGTGTCATGAAGTTCACCACTTCTGTCTTAAGAAGCATGAAATTGGCTTTGGAGAATTTTTTTACCATGGTTTCCTTAATGGGGGGCGATTAGCTTATGGTCAGATCTGACCAACGATGAGTTGACTACAGGTGTGGAACACCAGTCACTCATGTTGGTGAGTGGTCTAGGATATTGTTGCCCCAGTTGGGGGTGTGGATAAGTTGATCCAGGGCATTGGAATTTATGAATACCAGAAAGCGCTGAGTGAAGGAGTTGGTACATGAGTAGTTTTCCCAGTTAATGGTGGGGTAGTTTAAATCGCCCAATATTACGGTGTTTGGTTGAACCCTAATATTTTCCAGTATATCAAGAAAAGAGGAGTAGGAATCCTGGGACATGGTGGGGGATCTGTAGCAAGCTACAATTTGGATTGCAGTTTTGCTCAGAGTTAGTTGTACTTGGATAACCTCAGCTACATTATGCTGAGCAACTAGCCTGGAGGTGTGGATATTCTTAATGAATATGGACACACCTTTGCCTTTGGTGTTCCAGTCCAGGTTAGATGGCCGAAAAGTGTGGTATGAATTATAGCCTGGTAATGCAGAGGTGCTCTCTGGAGCCTTGAACCAGGTCTCAGTCACTGCACAGACATCGATGTTCTCCATTTTAAGGAGTGCCTCGAGTGAGTACAGTTAAGCTGGGGCATGTAACAATTAACACTCATTTTTGCAGGAGATGGTACAGCATGTTAACAATTAACCCTCAGTTTTGTAATAGAAGCTGTTGCATGCAATAATTAACCCTCACTTCCAAATGTTAAGCTGTGGCATATTAAAATTAATCCATACTTCCTCAGGTTAAGTTGTGACATGTAAATTATAATTATACCTTACATGTGCAAATTGAGCTGTAACATGTAAGAATTAAACCTCCGTGCAGCAGGGCAACATGAGTTATATAACAATTAGCAATCACTTCTGCAGGAGAATTTACAACATGTAACAACTAATGCTCACTTCCCTAGCTAAGCTGCAACAAGTAAATTTAACCATCACTTCTGCAAGTTAAACTGCAGCATGTAAGATCTAACTCTCCCTTCTGTAGGACAAGCAGTGGTATTTAACAATTAACCCCCACTTCTGTAGGAGAAGATTAATTATATAGCAAATAACTTTCACTTCCATGGGTAAAGCTGTGGTATGTAATAGGTAACCTGCATGTCTGCAGTACAAGGCAAGGCATATATCAATTTGCCCTCAATTCCACAAGAAAAACTATAGGACATAACCTTTAACCCTCACTTTTGCATAAGTAACTGTAGCATGTAACAATTAACTCTCAAATCCACAGGTTTAGCTGTGGAATGCAACAATTATGTCTCAGTTTCACAGGTTAAGCTGTGGAATGTAACCATTAACCACTTCCTCCATGGGTTAAGCTGTAGGATGTAACAAACAGCATCCTCTTCAACAAGTTAAACAGTTCCATGTAACAATTCTTACTTATGAAGCAGAAGCTACAGCATGTAACCATTAGACTAGTCAAGGTAAGCAGTGTCATGTAACAATTATCCCTCACCTCTGTAGGAGAAGGGGAGGCATGTAACAATTAACTGTTATTTTTCCAGAAGATCAGGTGGAATGTAACTATTAACACTCACTTCGACAAGTTAAGCTAAGACATGTAACAATTGACCCTCACAGAGAAGCTTTGGCATGCTAAAATGAACACTCACTTCATCAGGTTAAGGTGCAGCAAGTAACAATTAATCTTCACTTCAGCAGTAGAAGGGTAGACACTTGGCACACCTTTGCAGGGAAACTGCATCATGTAACTATAAAATCTCACTTCCACAGGTTAAGCTGAGGCATGTAACAATTAAACACTTCCTCAATTTAAGTTTCTGCATGTGGCAATTTTCTCTTGCTTCTGCTAGGTTAAGCTGTGGCATGTTCAACTGACCTTCAGTTCTTTGGAGATGGTGAGGCATGTAACTTAACCCTCACTTCTGTTAGAGAAGCTGAGGCATGCACAAATTAATGCTCACTTCCTCAGGTGAAGCTACATAAGGTAACAGTTATCTCTCACTTCTGCAGGTTAAGCTCCAGCATGCAAAAATGAACCATCACTTCTGCAAGGGAAGGTTAGGCGTGTAACAATTAACCCTCATTCCTGCAGAAGAAGCTGTAGCACGTAACAATTATCCCTCACTTTCCATGGCAAGCTGTGGTGAGTAAAAATTAACCATCACTTTCACAGCCTGAGCTGTGGCATGTAACAATTTACTCTTCTATTGCAGGTTAAGATGTGGCATGTAACTACTAACCCTTCCTTCTTTAGCAGAAACTGTGGCATTTAACTATTAACCTTTACTTCTGCTAGAGAAGTTGAACTGTTAAAACAATCAACCCTCTTTTCCACTGGTTAAACTATGGCATATAACAATTAACCTGAACTTCTGCAGAAGAAGGTGAAGTGTGTTAAAATTAACCCTCACTTTCACAAATTAAGCTGCTACATGTAACCATTAACCCACACTTTCACAAGTTAAGCTTCAGCATGTAACCATTAACCCTCACTTTCACAAGTTAAGCTGCAGCATGTAACCATTAATCCTCAATTCCAGAAGCTGAATTGTGTCAAGTAACCATTAACTTTTACTTCTTCAAGTTATGCTGTGATGTAAAAATTAACCCTTCCTTCCAAAGGTTAAGCTGCAGCATATAACAACTAACCCTCATGTTTACTGGTTAAGTTGTGGCATGTAACAATTAACTCTTTCTAATGCAGGAAAAGGTATGGCACGCAACATTTTTCCCTCACTTTCTCAGGTTAAGCTGCAAAAGTACTAACAAATCCACAGGATGTGAACATGCAGCCAAATTTAAAATACTCAAAAAACACCAAAGGCTCACATAGTGTCAACCAAGCACTCCAGGAATTAGAAAAACTAACCAACTGCTAGTATAAAAAACACCACCAATGAGTAATTTTCAAATTAATATATTTCCAAATTATGATAAATAATGGCTTAACGCTTTTGTCCCTTCAAGCATGGGACTTTATTAGAACTGTTAAGTTACATCAATAAAACCTTCATATAATTTATTTAAATGGTCCTGTGATGACATCGTAATTAAGAATTAAAATTTGGAAAACACAGTCATCAATTTTATTGCGGACGTAATGGAATTAATTTGATACAATAATTTAATATCTTTTGAAGGGGAGTTTTCTTGTCAGGTAAACAGGGTTGCCATGGGTCTGAGTTGTGCTCCTGTATATGTAAATTTAGTTATGTATAGTTGGGAAAATACCTTTGTATTTAATCCTAAGTTTAAGGATTGTTGGTACACATACCATAAGCTGTGACATGTAACAATTAACCTTCACTTCCACAAGTTAAAGCTGCAGCATGTAACAATTAACTCTCACTTCTGCAGGAGAAGCTACTAACCCCCTTTAGCCATGGATAATAATCATCAGCTTCTTTCACCAAATGTCTAGAAAGGACAGCTATTTCATAGTATACAGCTAATCATGAGTGACAGTGGAGAGCATGTTAAGCATGTGAGGGGGGTGGCACAAATGTCTGCATACCTGTGGTGGGATGGTCCTACAGTATAGCTGAGATGAGGCCTGTAAAACATTCCTGACTTGTGTCATGATGCATATTATGATACTGCATATGCAGCAATACTGCTAACATAGTAGACAGCAATGATTGATGCATCAAGATAATGCAGATGACACTGATCAAATTTCCCAATGCATGTGGCACTGTGCTATATGCAGCAGTAGTGACATATGGAAAGCAACTTTCAGTGTCAGTGGCACAGCAGGAAGTACACTTGTCTTTGATGGAAAAGGCTGTAGGTTGTATTCAAACACCAACTATCTAGACTGCTGACAGTGCAGTGCAGCATATGGGGAGTTGATGCACTCCTGAGTGTGTCATCCTTCAGATGAGATGATCAGATCTGCTTGAGTTGGTGGTAGATCACGTAGATGTAAAAGATCTTATGGCACTTATTGAAAATAATAGGGGTCCTTTATTTATAAAAAACATATAGTTTATAAAAACTTTATATACATATTTATAGTATATACATTATTTACATAAAACAATTGGAACTGAGATCTTTAGAAAAAGGTAGGCACAAACTTCTTCTTTCGGCTTTTCCAGGTTAGGGGTCACCACAGCATATCACCTGTCCACTCATGATTGGCATTGCAGTTTTTATGGTGTCAAGTTGCCAGCTCGGTGCCCAACCTTCCAATGAAGGCACACACATGCACGCACTCATGCCTAGGGCCAATTAAGAGTATCCAATCCACCTACAGCATGTCTTTGGGATGTGAGAGGAAACTGGAGCAGCCAGAGGAAACCCACATGACCACAGGGCAGACATGCAGACTCCGCATAGAAGGCACCCCAGCTACATAGGAAAATGGAAAGTGTAGGAACAATACATACAGGGAAGGAATGAGGATTAAAAGAAGGTAGGACTTTAATGAGCTATGTAATGTTTGAAAATAATTGGGTAGATTATAAGTTATATATAATGTTTGTTACTGGGAGTGTGTCAGTATGGTTTGTGATGTAAAGTGCTTGTAACTAGGTTTGTGGCAGTGTGGTTTGTTTTTATTTATATAAAGATATAAGAGTTAACATCCATTTATTTACATCACTGATAAAAATAAAGTAATTTTCAGTTATAGTACCCCCACTTTATTTCCCATAACCAAAAGCTATTTTTTTTAATATCATAGCTAAATCCCATGTTTCATTAAACAAAATCGCCTACAGTCTTTGATTCCAAATCAACCATATTACACAACACATTTTTATCAGTTCTTAATATCAGTTAATATATAATTTCTACTTTTTTATAATATCAATACTCAATATATCCATAGATAATTCATTTACGTTTGAAATTTCCCCTAAATACCTCATAGCAACAGTCTTTTTCCCTAATGTTTTAATTATTTTACATCCTAAAAAACATATTCACTGGTTTCAAATTCTTTACAATAAAGACATATTCAATCTTTCTTCTTTTTATACAACATATTTGCTTATACAAGACGTTTATGCTTAGTGAGCCTCCATAAAAAAATCTTGACACCCCACCATATCCTTGCATCTTCCCATTCTAGCATGTTTTGCTTCAATTTTTTCTTTTAGCACCTTTTTCCAAGGGTATACACAAACATATCTGTTCACTATATTTTATTATACCATTTTTTCTGTCATTTTCAATCTCATTAATTTTTATTTTCCATAGTAAGATTTTATCTTGATGATTAAGTATTTCATTGTTAGACCATTACCTCTTTCTTTTATCTGAAATATACATCCATTCCTCTTTATATTTAAACTTTAATATTTGTGTTAATAATGGAGTATCATTATAATTTAAACATTGTAATAATTTATATAAATGTAGTGATGCTGCATAAACTATAGGATTAATCAAACCTAATCTTCCTTCTTATTTTTTAAACCTACAATACACCTCTAATTACTAGGTGTAACTTCAAGCCCAAAATAAAGGAAACAAAGGCATTATAAGCTTCCTTTTCAAACAAAATGGATATACTAAAAACATTTGCTAAATTATTTCTACAAGAATTGAATTAAACATTTTTAAATGGCAATCTGAATGTCTTCCAAAACTTACACATATTTTCATTGTTTTTATTTTTCTTTCCATATTAATTCTGCATTATCTGGTTTTCCAAAACATATTCCAAGTTCATTTATGTTTGTCAAATTAAAAGTAATACCTACTAACACTTCATCAAAACCTAGTACTTGGCTATTCACTTTATTTATGAATAAACCTATCACTTTTAAATAATCTTGTAAATAATTTATTACTTTAATCAATCCACTACTATTTTATGGCAATTATAATATCATCTGCATATGATAACATAATTCTAGCAATTACCCATTCATTAGAAGGTCCATATTAAATTGCCAAACATTTTAAAGTTCAAATGTCATATGGTCAACATCATATGATCGAACTTTGAAAAGTTCGAAGGTGAAAGGCAATGGCCCCAGAACGCAGAATGGGAAAATTTCCATTTTCTGCACTAAAGTGCATATTTAAATAGTGGGGGTGGGGGTACAGAGGGGCTTGCCCCCCTGCTCAGAGTATTAAAGAATTTTTTTAAACTTTTTTATTATATATTCTAGGTTTCAAGTTTCGCTCATATGTTGTCAAACATATGAGGTTCGAGATTTTGAAGCTTTGAATATATAATATAGACCCTCATTAGGTAGATAGCTCATACTTTTAATTTCTTTATTAATATGTATAGATATCACATTAATTCCTAATGCAAATATTATGGTACTCACTGGGCATCCCTTTCTTATACCCTTTTGAATCACTATTTCAGATAATTACCAATGTTTTGGCTGTATTTAATTTTAAGCTACCATACATACCCTTCTTATCTTATTACTTATATTATATGCCTTTAATATTTCCCATAATACATTATGTTGAATAGAGTCAAAATTCTTTACTTACATCACCTACCATAATGTTAACTTGATTATTTCTATGTAAGACATCATCTACCAATTCATGAACTAATAAGAGCAGCTCTTGCACTCTTTTTTCCTTTTATGCCATATATTTTTCTATGTATAACCTTGTTTATTTTATTTCCATTCTTCTTTGTAGAATTTTCATAAACACTTTATAATCAGTATTTTTCAAGAATAACGGTCTTCAATTCTGCTTTTCATTTTAATAATCTTTTGTCCATATAAATTTAATTACTCCACCACATAATTCTTTATATTAAAATCATTTGTTTAACCATTCATTTAAGACTATTAGAGAATATTTTTTGTGTTCTTGTCATATTTTTATGCATTCTGTATTCTATTCCATCTGAACATGCTGCTGATTCAAAATTAACTAACTTTTATGTTTTCTAATTCCTAAATCAAATTATTCCTTTCTATCTCTTTATTATCTTGTTCTAGAAAACTGTCTACTTTCTATTCATTATTAGTTTGCATAATTTCCCCTTTAAATATTTCTTTTATACAATTTTTTACTATTTCCATAATTTTACTCTGAGTACTATGTACTATACCAATGCTAGCCTTCATTTCTCTCATTATACTATTATTTTCTTTAATGAATCTACTCAAATATAGTGCAATTTCTTCTTTTTTATGAAGAAAATACCTTTGCTTATGCAATTAATGTTTTATTTTTATTTTATTTAAATTATATAATTCCTGTTCTTTAATATTTTTTTTTTCATTTTCTAAACTTTAAAAACTGGTATTACTAAAATTCTTGTACTTTACATTACTATTCCTTTCTTTTTTCCTACTCCCATCATATATAACACCTTTATACTTTTGTTTAAAACACAACCACCATTCGAACCAGCCCCTATAAAAATCTCTCATCTGTACATGATCTTTCCATATCTTTAGTATATCATTTTTTCCTTTTATCTGCCCTTTTAACTTCATTTTTTCTTTTAATTCCCTTTCGTGTTTTTATATACTTATCATTCCTTATATTATAATCTGGATTGCTTTATGATCAGAAAATTCTGTTATCAAAATACCTTCTTCTACTATTAGTAACCCAGATGAAATTAAAACTTAATCAATTTTTGTTCTAAAGTCTCCTCTAATATAAGTCCATGTGCTGTTATACCAAATTTGCAGTTACCCATATTTCATAATATGTAACACTTTTTAACATCACAAGCTTTCTTTGTTGATGCCTTAAATTACAGTTAAAGTGACCTACCACAATTATTTACATATTTATAGCAATATACCAAATTATGCCTTTAATCATATCTTATCCCTCTCTTTTTGTCACATATACATAAACTGCAATAGTTCTGAAAATCTGTTCCTCTGATATTACATTAAGAATAGTCATTCTACCCATGATAACAAAGGTAATATCTAAAACTTTTGTCATTTCCTTAAACAAAATAACTATATATGAATGTCTTTCTTTCTCTCTAAATTCCAAATAACATTATTTCCCCACCATACATCAGTTTGATATCTTTCTTCTTTAGTTAAAATTTTAGAATCATCCAAAATAATGATATTGCTACCAGTTTTTCTTACTGAACTCTTTAAACTATTAACATGTATTGCTAAGATTTTACAAGTAATGATGTTTTCCTATGTATGTTTTTATCATCCTTTCCCTTTCTTTCTTTTTCTTTATTATGGCCTAATATATTTTTATCTTTTTATCTCACATAACCTTTTACCAATAAAACTTATTTTTTGTTTAACTAAATTCCATTTCATGCTTTCAGTATCACTTACATCTGATTCTTCTGCTACTATTTTTTAACTTCTTCACTGTTAGATTTTTTTGTTTTTTCTTGTTCTCTTTCTGGATTATTTATCTGCTCCAGTTCTATTTATGCATCTAAAACCTCTGTTTATAACTCTATATGATTAATAACTTGCCTCTGATCTGCCTGTGTATTATTATCGTTGCCTCTAACTCTTCATATTCTATCCCTAAATGTCCTATCTTATCACATTTATAACATGTTAACTTATAATTCTTCATATCATGTTCTGTCTTTCCACATATAAAAGATTTTCTTTTTCACAATCATTAATCTAATGATCTGTTTTACCACCAAAAAAAAAAAAAAAAACACTTTTTTGCTGTCCCCAATATCTTACCATACCTTATCACCTTCCAAATTTATAATACTGGGAATGTGCAGAAATTTTCATTTTCTATCTTGAACATTACAAGACAATCCCATGCCCTGGTCCATAAACCCCTCTTATAATATACATTTGAAACTTCTAATACATATTTACATATTTGTAATGTCATTTTAAAGTCTCATTTTCTACTTCATTTCTAAATTGCATATGAATCTTTTTCCTTAGTTCCTCTATAAAAAGTCTTTAAGATGTACATATTCCAAGACACAGATTTCTTCTTTTTCATATTCACCTAAGAATTTTCCCATCAGTTGACCAGTCTCAAAAATAATGCCACAATATGTATAAAGGCTCTTACCTGACTTGCTTTAATTCCTAAAGATGCAATTATTTTGTCCCATACCTTATGTCTGCCCAATTCGCTATCATCTTTTTCCTCTATTCTTACTGTAAATTATTTATTTTTTTTGTAGTAGTCTATTTTTTCTCTTCCTTTTCTTTTTGAGTTTTTATTTTTATGATCTGTGCATATGATTTTTTTCACTGTTGATTATAATTGTTGAACATCTTCTTTCTGCATTCTATTCATTATTCTACCCCAGGAAAAATCCTTACTACTTTCAGGCTCACTCACATTCACTGAGTCCATACGTAAGTCATCATGTAACCCTTCCAAATGGAGGATTGTATCAATACATTCTTGTGTTGCTTCTTCACCGAACAAATTTTGCTGAAAGATATCCCTTGAATCCATCACTAACACAACCATTTTTTTTTATAACAGGACACTCTTGAGAAGTCTCAATCACCTTCACATAATTTTTACTGTTTACAACTCCTTCCTGGAGAAGCTCACCTGCATTTAAATCACAAATCTCCTTGTCTGACATAAACACTGTGACCTCATTATTCCTCACTCACGTCATTCCTCTCCTCTCCCACAGAAGATTCACTTTTTTTAACTGAGACCAACTCATCGCTACTCATGAAATGCTATATTCCTTCTCCCTGCTTCTCTGAGCCACCTGCATGCTGGAAGTAGGAAGTGCTACCATAAACAGTGTCCCTGCATGCAAAGAGTAGTTTTTTTATTTATATATACATAGCTTATGTACAATACTTAATTTTTACATATCTACATTATTTACATAAATTTACAAACTTTCACATCTTATACATTGTTTTAACTGTGTCCCCCACCCTTTAGTCCACAACCAGAATCGTATTTTCTCCAAAATCTTTGCCAACATCCATTTTCCATTATACTTGATTTCATTAACTCTTTCAGTCTATATTCTTCATATAAAATATAATTCTGTCCATTTCATTAGCTTCTTCTTGTTTTTCACCACAATAGAAACCAAATTCAATCATATTCATGTTTATCTTTTCCACTTTTTAATATTCCTTTAACATATTACATTTACATATTCCATTCCATAAATATTTTGCCCTTATTCAATTCAAAAACACATGTTCAGTAGTTTCATATTCCCCACATGCACAGCATATTCTATCTTCTATCTTTTTATAGAGCATATTTGCCTTAAGAGCAAATTTCTTATGGACACTCTCCATAAGAAATCATTGCATTCATGAATCTTTTTTGTATAATACAACTCTCATCTTTATTGCCTACTTTTTTCTCTATTTCTAAATCTTTCCATGTATCAATATACTTTTAAAAAATTCATAATATTCTGATGCCATTCATTTCTATCATTCTCAGCATTATCTGTTTTGAATTTATTTTGATAACATAATTTTATTTTGATATTTTTTTAATTCTTCATTTACATGTTCTTTCAGTCATTTATCTGCCTCCATTTTTCCCAAAACACTTGATATTAGTTTTTGACAATAATATCAATCATATTTTCTCCTTTTATATAACATTTCAAGGTTTCATATAAGTTCATCCATGTTGCATACACTATAAAATTTGATAATCCTTATTCTCCTTGTTCTTTTTTCATATATACTATTTCACTCTTAACTGGATTCAACCTGAATCCCCAAAAATACTCTTGTTTTCCATACTTTCCTAATAGTTTGTTCCAGTGATCAGATTTTGCTGATCCCTGGGCTTTGTCTTGGTTCCTGTGTTTCTCCATTTTCCTTGTTTGGTCAGGGGGAAGTTTCTTTACTCACCAGTGAGAGTGGGGAGTACTGAGCTGCCTGTTTGTCCTCAGAGGAGTGGTTTAAGGCAGTAACTTGTAGTTTATTGGCCATTTTGGGTCATTTCCTGTCTTTTCCAGCACCCTGATATAAAGCACGCTTTTTTGGCTGCACAGGAACACAACACAAAAGAGAGCTGCACGCTTAGCTGCAAGCGCAGGACAGGAGCACACAAGTGTTAATCAAGGTTAAACTATTCAGGCTACCTAAAGTCCACTCTTCAAATTTCCCCTTAAAACAGCCTTCCTTGAACTGTACTGCTGATCAAACCAGCGTATTCTATATCTAAAAGTTCAGCTCTACTTGATTCTTAAGTAGACTATTCTCTATCTGTAAAGCCTAGCACTTGCTCCAAAAGTATTTTTTTACTTTGATATAGCACTTTTTTTTATACACAGTACCCCACCAGCCTAAAACCCCTTTTTGATCACCCACATCCCCCGGAGTTTTTTTTTTTTTTTCTTCCTTCTCCATGTGAGAGGGGATCAGTTGCTAGTGTCCTCTCCTGCTCAGCTGGTGAACCTGGGAATATTGAGGCAATGTTACAATTGTCTCATGTACACAGACAACCCTCTCCTTCTCCCACAAAACACAAATACATGCGAGAGATGCAACTATATAGCCAAACTGGAGGCTGAGCTCTCTCAACATAGGACTGGCAAGACCAGACAGGAGGAGAAGGTAACCACACACACCACAAACCCAGTCTCACATAGTTCTATCACAACTTCAAATCATACACAAAAATACACAAAGACATACTCGGAGGTTCTGATCAAAAATCTACCAAAACAGCAGAGGCCACCAAAGCAGACACCCAAACAACTGCCACCTCAGGACACAACACATGCAACACATAGACCACATAGTCAGTGTGCCAAACAGTCACAGCCCCAAACACAATGCCAGACACACTATTGGTGACTCCATAGTCAGACACACTGACGCCCCTCTCACCAGATTGAGTAAGGAGAAGGTCACCACCACATAGCATGAAGCACTCAGGTCTCTCAACAGAGCAGGTACGAACGCAGCTCTGTCATTGTCCACCTGGTGTGAGAACGACGAGACGGCCTCCTCTGGACTACATGAAAAAGAACAGAGAGAGGGAGCTCTGGCCAGGCAGGTATGACCCTGACCTTGAGCAGTATCCTACCTTCACCAAGAATGATGCCACAATACAGAGACAAGATGATCAGCTTTAATAATTGGCTTAAACTCTGGTGTCATTCAAAGGGGATCAATATCTGTCTGCCTGGGATGACATGCTGGACAAGCCACGCTGCTTCAGGGGCGGCTTGCTTGCACCACCCTGGGCTTCTGGATATTGGCTGCCTTTTTAGGCAAGGCTCAAATTTTAAACCTACCACCCTAGAACACAAAAAGGAAAAACTAAGGGCAATGCTGCTCAATGCTAGACGTCTCAACCTCAACATGCATGCATTCGAGGCCCATCTCAGTATGGAGAACATCGATGTCTGTGCTGTGACTGAAACCTAGTTCAAGGCTCACTATCAGGTTTTACCTCATATCATGCGTTCCGCCCCCAATCGACAACACCAAGAAGGGGTGTCTATATTCATCAAGGACACCCACACCTCAAGGTTGGTGGCAAACGCACGCATCGGAGACCATCCAGGTGCAATTAACCATAGGCAAGACTGCTCTGCAATTTGTAGCATGTTACAGGCCACCCTCTCAATCTCAGGAACCTCACATAGCTTTCCTGAAAACACTGGAGGATAAATGTATCTCCAAACACCATCATACTAGGTGACTTATAGACTGGGATCACTACTCAAGCCCCAAGACTCTAGCCCAAAGTTTCCTAGAGTTCATAAACTCAAATGCCATGGAACAACTAGTCACCATCCCCACAAGAGGAGAAAACATACTAGATCTCATCATCACGAACATGGGGTCAAAATGTTCAACACAGTATACCCCTCACTGGTGAGATCAGACCATAAACTAATCTCACTGGAAGTCCACATCCGCCCCACCTGAGATAAAAGACCTCAGTGAAGAACTTCTCAAAAGCCGACTTCACACTTCTAAAGACTAGTGTTGTCTCTTTTAAGGCCCCCGAGCTGAACCATTACCCAAGCCGCTGAATCACTCACAAATGCCTTCTACCAGCACCTATAGGACTGCATGGATCAGGCAATCCCAAACAAAACAAAAACTCTTTGTACCAAAGGCAAGCATCCAGTCTGGCGGACCCCAGCCATAAACAAGCTCTACAACAAAAGGAGGAAGCTACTACAAGATAGAGCAAAATCCTTAAAAGGGAAGACACCGTTGATCATTATAAGTAAAAAACTAAGATCTCTCATAAAATCATCCAAGGCAAATTTTGAGAGAAAAAGTCGCTAAGGACTCAAAAGACAATCATAAGGCCTTCAAAACCTGGGAGGAAACTCCCAGATATGCTCAGAATTAGTTCAAAATGATGTAAAAATTACTGAACCTACAGACATTGCCAACATACTGGCTGACAGGTTCAGTGCAAAAGGTGAGATATCTTTACCAGAGGACTGTAGCCCCAAACATCTCTAACGCTCAGGTGAGAACTGCTCTCAAAACACAGCATCCATGCGACCAGATGGTGTCCCCGGTTGTGTGCTCCATGAACTCAATGAGGAATTAAACCCACAGTTAGGGCAGCTGTTTAATCTTAGCCTCACCTCAGGATATGTACCCAAGGGTGGCGTCTGGCAACTGTGGTCCATCAGCTTGACAAGCCTGATCTGCAAAGCTATGGAGAGGATCATAATGGAACTCATAAATAAAGACATAGGGGACTTGCAGACTTTGGATCCAACCCAGTTTGGCTTTGTCAAAGGCAGATCATGCCTTTTAAACTTGGTTGACTTTTGAAACAGTCACCAAGGCCATTGATGAGGGAAAGGCAGTCCCCAGCCTACCTCGACCTGGCAAAGGCTTTCACAATACCCCACTCAGGTATCATTGAAAAACTCATCAGCTTAAATGTAAACCCATATGTCACAAGATGGGTTGCAAACTGGCTAAGTGATAGAACCCACAGGGTCAGAGTTGCTGGCGCCATGTCAGACTCAAAGCCTGTCACAAGTGGTGTCCCACAGGGCTCAGTCCTGGGCCCACTCTTGTTCGGCATCTACTTTTCAGAAGTACAAGCAAACACAGGAGGGTTATGACTGACAAAATTTGCAGATGACTGCAAACTTAGTTGAGAACACATCTGACACAGATATCCTTCAGAAGGGTCTTATAGAAACGGATAACTGGTGCCAGAGCCATGGCCTAAAGTTAAACACCAAAAAATGCATAGTCATACAAAACAAGGTTACCCCTAGCTACCATATAGGTGGCAATCCACTAAGTACAGAAGAGGTTATCAGGGATCTGGGGACCCAGGTTGACAGTAACCTTTCATTTGACACTCACGTTGCCAAAGTAGTTAGGAAGACCTTCTACATTGCCCACCTGATCATGAAGGGATTCAAATCTAGATCAAGGGAGGTCATCATCCCCATGTACTCATCACTCATCCGACCAATGATTGAGTACAATGCCCCATTCGGAATGTATCTGACATGACACCTGCAGCAACTGGAAAGGCCCCAAAAGTTCCTCACCAAAAGGATAAAAGGTCTCAAAAATATGTCTTATGCTTCCCGACTGAAGGAACTCCAGCTCTATTCAGTCGCTTACCGTCTGCTCAGAGGTGATCTGTGCCTGACATACAAGGCCATGTCCAACCCAGAATTGATGAACATGCTTCACCTCAAAAAATCTGGATCCCTCAGAACTACAAGGGCGGGAGACTTAAACCTTGACACGGTTATTAATAGGACATGCCGGAGGGACAGATTCATCACCCAGAGACTCCCTATGCTGTGGAACAAAATCCCGGTACATGTGAGGCAAAGCACCTCGCTGGCTTTGTTCAAGAGAAATCTTGACCAATGGATGGGAGATCACAGATATACCCAAGGGATTATCTCAGTGTCACTGCTTGACAGAGGCACAGCAAAATAATGGGCATAGTATCCTTCAAACTAAAGGTGGGAAAAAAGCCAAAAAACTGCTAGAGGCTTATAAACACCCTTGGGCAGATAGCCTAGTATGAACCTATGAACCTATGAACCTATATAAAAGAAAATAATATGATCATTAACTCTTTTTCATATTTTGTAGGAATCATGTAATTATTTGCTATATAAGCAGTTTTCCCTACCTCCATCATATGTATCAAATAAGTCTTCTTCCTATATGAAAATCATAATGATTTCCAAAATAATATATCTGTTATTTATTAAAATAATATTTTTCAGTGTTCTTATAACATATACATTTTGTCGAGACTTAATTCCCAAAACTTCTACAAACTCTATATTAAATTTTATGTCTTTATGTCTCCTATCAGACTAAAACCTTTACTTTGTTCTTTACTTATACATAATTAAATTTCATTTAATAATACATTTTGTTTTTGAATAACTATTTCCATAAATTAATTATCACTTGTGATTGTTACAATATCATCCATATAGGTAAACATTACTGGTAATTGTAGTTCATTCAATATCACCTTATCTGTCATTTTATTAATATTGTTTACTATTATATTAATAATCAATGAAAATATAATGCTACTAGCTAGACATCCTTGTCAAATTCCAGAGCTTATCTGAAGCTCTTCAATAATACATCCATTGACATTACGTTTAAAAATATTTCTATCATAAACTGATTTAATAGCATTTATTATTCTTTTACTAATGCTATATGCCTTTAAGATATCCCATGATATTTCATGTTGAATTTTTTCATATGCTTTACTTAAATCTCCTGTCATAATTTTTGCATTAACATTTTTGTTTATGATATCATCCACCACTTCTTTGATAATCCATAACAAGTCTTGTACTCCTTTACTTTTTCAGCCAAATACAGTTAGCTCATATAACTTTCTCATTCTGTTTGTTAATCTTTTACTTATGCTTCTCAGAAAAATCTTGTAATCTGTATTATTTAAAGTTATAAGTCTTCAATTCCTTATATCATCTTTGTCTCCTTTTTCCATATAAATTTTATAATCCTTATACATTTTTCTTTATAGTTTATTCCCATTTCCAACCATTCATTCAATACTTCAATGAATTTAGCTTTTTGCCAATATTCCATATCATTATACATATTATATTCAATTCCATCAAAGCCTGATGATTTCTTTATATTATGTCTTTTAACAGTCCATTTAATTCTTCAGTACTTACACTTTTCTCTAGATGTATATTATCCTTCATATTTAATTTTATTATTTCATATTTTCTTTTGTTTTTATTTATAATTTTATATATAAATCAAGTATATATTCCTTAATGATTTATTTTATACCCCCCTGTGTTTTTACTTGCATGCTTTCTTTATTCATTAACTATATTATTATTCTTTTTTCTTCTTTAACTAATGTACTTAAATAAGGTGCCACTTCTTTTTCCCTCATAAACAATATATTTGTTTATATAACAGCTTATTAATCTTTATTTGATTCTTTTCATATATATTTTTCTTTCTCATATAATATTCTCTTTCTTTACTATATCTTGAAATATTCCTTGAGTTAATATGTTATATGCTTTCTTTCCTTTCTTTCTTTCTCTTGTTTTCAATACATTCTAAAATGCATACTTTATATTTTACTTTAAAGTTAATCCACCATGCAGTCTAATTTTCATAAAATTCTGTCAAATCTATATGATTCTTCCATAGCGTATATATTATTTTCTTGTCATCTTGTTCTAATTCTTTTTCAACTAGTCTTTTAATTCCTTTGCCTATTTTTATATGATCTTCATTTTCATGTCTTCTTATCCATATTGATAAATGATCAGAAACCCACGTCTCTTTTACCCCTTGCTGTATAATTTTAACCCTTCTGATATCAAAGAATAATCACTTTCAGTCATACTCTCATTTCCCTTAGAAGTCCAATAACTATAGTCCCATACTTATACTTTGTCATATTTCATGATTTCATTAACTATTTTAACATCATATCCTTTTTTTGTTAATTCTTAAATTACAATTGAAATCCTCTGTTATAGTCATGTTAACACCTACATAATTTAATAGCTTTCTAAACATTTCTTCTCTTTCTTTTTTGATGACATATGCATATAAGGTAATCATTCTGAAAAAATTGTTTTTCCACCTTAAATCTATTATAGTAATGCATCCTAATTCCACTATTGTGACATCTAATATTTTAATGTTATCTTGACATAATATAAATATGTCCGAACACATTTCCTTTCCTATATTCCAAACAACAGTTCCATTCCATATTTTTTCTATTTGTACTCTACCTTCCAGTGTTAATAATCTAATGCCATCCAATATAATCACATTAGCATCTAATAATGCACACCACTGTAATATGCAAATTCTCCTCTTAACATTTTTCATACTATTCACATTAATAGCTAATATATTCAGTTTCTACAAAGAAAAGGAAAGAAAATAAAAGGAGAAACTCATCCTTTGCCTTTTTATTCTCTTTAACTAACATACCTTTGTATTTTTCCTATAGAATTATTTCTTCCTTTCACTATTTGCTAGTCCACATATTTATCTTATATAATTTTTTCTTCATCTCCTTTATTTTTTCCTTCTTTAACGTTTGTATCTGTAATCTTGTCTACCTCATTCTGATTTATTTTTTTTTTACATTGTATCCTTTTCTTTTTCCACATCTTGTATAACCCCTTCTACAATTTGTTGCTCCTCATTTTCACAATCTAACCAAACATGTCCTGTATTACCACACTTTTTACATTTCATTTCACATGTTTTTTGTGATCTGTTTGACCACATATAAAAGATTTCCTTTTGTGACATTCACTAATCATCTTTTCTGCAAACAAAAAATAGGTTTTAGGCTGACCTCTATATTTACCAAAAACCTCTATTAACATTCACATTTATAACACTTGGTATATGCTTCACATTGTTATCTTTCATTTTTAGTATAACCCCGCATTGCCAACCTCCAGTTCACAGTCCTCTTTCATCATAAATCATTATAGTGTCTTTGCAAACAGTCATTAAATGTATTTTTAATTTGGCAGCCTCTACTTCTGTTCCAAATTGTACCAGTATCCTTTTCTTAGTTTGTCTAAAAAAATGTTTGAATAACATATTCTGACCAAGGATAGACATTCTTTTTTAACACATAATTTCTTATGACATTCTCCATATATTGTCTATTTTCAAATAACAAGTCACAAAAAGTCTATTTATTAATCAGAATAAATGCTCTTACCTCTTTTGCAGAGACACCCAATGGCACAGTCAATGAGTCTCAGAATTTATATGTGTCAAGTCCTTTTTCCTTTTACTACTTATTCAAAAGGTATACCCTTTCTTAATTTCTTTCTTTTCTTCTCCTTTTCAACAGTTTGCTCATAGTTCTTCCGATTCAGTTTTCCTTCTGTCTTCTTCTATCTTCTCCATTATCTCGATCCATGATGCTGCTGCCTCATTTTCCAGCTCACTCTGATCTATTAACTGTTCCAAATAATCATCCTGCAACCCCCTGTACTGGAGGGTTGTAATAATAGATCCTGTTTGACTTTCCAGCTCACTTGCAGATAGCTTCTGCTGAAACAGTTCTTTGGTATCAGCTCGTTGTTTATCCACCACATCACTCAGCTCCACATTCTCCTTCTCCTCCAATACAGGCACTCCAAAAATGTTTGCATCCACCTCCACATTTAGTAGCAATTCTATCATTCTGAACTGTTTAACAGTTCTTTCACCAAGGTTTCTTTCTCCATTGCTCCTCTGGTTGCTCTGGGCTGTCTTTTTGCCTGGAACAGAAACTGGAAGATGATAGCATCACACACACTTTCCCCCTAAGTAAGAGGAGGGGAAGTTTCCCAATGGCCTGGCCAAACTTTATCCTAGTAGTATAAATGCCATCTCAGATCTGCCCTGAAAAGAGACCACTAGCCTAGTGGGACTAATATAATCAACAAAGAGTAAATAAGTAAATAGAAATATAATTAACATCTTAGAAAGCAAATAATGCACATTGATCAAAAAAGAGCTCAGAGAACTGCGCATGGCATGACAGTGAAAAATAGGCTTTAGAAGGTAGATCAATATATATTGCCAAGGGGTAGGTTCGGACTACTGGGTTGCAACTGTGGGTTTAAATTGTGGCTCCTGGATATTTTTGTGTACTTTAGGGATCCCAAAATTGTAGGGACCACAGGTTTAAGATTCTTAAAAAAATCAGTATATTAGGTGAGATACTCCAGGGCATCTAGTAAGGAAACACACATAACTTATAAAAAGATTGATTTACTTTTAGAAGGGAAAATATCACCCAATATAAAAAAAATTTGACACATCCGTAAATTAAAGGACTTGTGGGAACCAGATTTCTGGCATAATGATTTGGGTTTCATTCAGCTGATATTATATACCTCTTTACCTGTATATCAAAAGAAGAAAGCACTAGGTTTTTCCATGAAGATCTTGTAACATGCCACTTCCTAAAAGGATACGATATTATTTTTATTATTGATCTTATTTTCATGG
Source organism: Protopterus annectens (assembly GCF_019279795.1). Taxonomy (NCBI): domain Eukaryota; kingdom Metazoa; phylum Chordata; order Ceratodontiformes; family Protopteridae; genus Protopterus; species Protopterus annectens. The sequence goes on from NC_056751.1 coordinate 569,753,843, forward strand.
TGTTTCATGATAATTTAATTTCTTTGAAGGTGAAACCTTCAAGCAAATTAAGGACATAGCAATGGGCACAGTTTGTGGTCAAATTTATACAAACATGGTTTTATATGGTTGGGAACTGATGAATGTTCTTAGATCAGAACATTTTAAATATTGTAAGACGTATGTGAGATACCTGGATGACATTTTTATTTTAGGGAATGGTCCAGATCCATTCATGCAAGATTATATAGATTACTTGCATTGCTCTATTTCAGTTGGTTAAAAATTTAAACTGCTAAAACCCATATGGTCAAGAATATATGATTGACAATTTAAAATATCAAAAAACAACTAGGAAGAAAAAGCAGCATTTTAGCAGAGGGGGCAAGCCCCCCTGCACCCCTCACACCCCCAACTAATTATATATACTAACTATGAGATGGCACAACAGTGAGGAAAAAGGGTGTGTACCCCAGTCCCTACTATACCACAATATCTATGCAACTCTGTTTATTCTTCTCAGTTGGTTTTCAATATTTTAAATTGTCAGTCATGTGATTTGATGAATTGAAATAGGCTGACTTGCACACTAAAACTAATTTCTTGAGATTCACTTTTAATTGTAATAAAAGTCATGCCATTTTTTAGGCACACATATTACTCATTCTGATATTGATTTTGTTTCTAATATCTACCATAAGCCCATCCAGTAATGCTTACTTGCACATTTCTAGCCCATACCCTCTAAATTAAAAAAAGAGTTTAGTCTGAGGTCAGTGCATTTGATTAGTTAAGATGGCATCAACTAAGGAAGACTGAGTGGTTGAAATGAATGTTGTATCTTTCGGCTTTTCCTGGTTAGGGGTCGCCACAGCAGAACTCCGGTCTGCTAATGATTGGCAGTAGATTTTTACATACCGAGTTGCCAGCCCTGATGCACAACCTTCAACGAAGGTACGCCCATTCATGCATGTCTCCACACAGAAGATGCTTTAGCTGAGAATCGAACAGGACAACATCTTACTGTGAGGTGACAACGCTACCGCAGCACCACCTCTGCAGTTTTTTAGTGGTTGAAATGAATAAGTTAGTCAATATGTTTCTTGACAGGGGTTAACCAAAAGAATCTTTTATATAATACTAGTATTGTAGTTATCCTTTCAATGGGGTATTAAGTATAGGCCCGTGTTAGACAGAGGCCTTGATGAAAGTGCTAATCAACCTCACTAAAATTAAATTGCTGACAAAGACAAACTTGTATGTGTTTTTGTTGTGCAATGTAATGACAGGTTAGAATACATAAAAAGAATCATTAAAAAGTATTGAAATGTATTTAAAACCAACACCTTGATGTATAATATATTAAAGGGAAATCCTAATTTTATTTCTAAGACAGACCCTATTGTTAAATAGCTATTAGAAAATGATCAAACAAAAAACACTGGCAAGAAAACCAAACTAGGTACCACCAAGTGTTGACAGCATTCTTATATTTTAGAGGGTGAAAGTTCCAGTTTGGGCAATAACTTTAGTGCTACTCTAAAACTAAAAGGTGGCAATTGTTTTACAACAGGGGTAGTTTATATTGTAGAATGCATATAGGGTGTTCAGTGTTCTATATAGGCAAAACAGGACAACACCTCAGGAAAGGGATGTATGAGCATTGCTGAAATTTTAAAGAATAAAAAGAACTCATTAACCAAGCACTCTGATGTTTGTCTATGTTTTAAAAACATCTTATTTGCCATAATAGAAAAAATTCCTGTGACTCCATGAGGGGGTGAGTGGGAAACAAAATTAGAATACAAAGAACTAATAGTGCATCTTTAATGCCACGCTCTCCAGGGAAAAATGACAACATTTCTATTTTACCAGTGCTTAGATTATGCTCAGCCAATTTATTAAATGTTATTTATTTATCTATTTATTTGTTCACTAAACATTCATAAATATTACATATTTAGTAAAACCAATCAAGGTTTTATGAAAGTTTTATATATATATATATATATATATATATATATATATATATATATATATATATATATATATATATAGGCTATGTATTTATGTACTTGAGCATTTACTAACTTATTTAAATGTAATATATTTTCTTTCATCAAAGACTGATTTATTTTAATATTACCTATGTATTAACTTGTTATACTCTCTATAGTGTTTTTCATATGTTCATATTTAATATCTTGGGTCTTGAAAATTGTTTTTAGGTAATATTATTTTTAATGAATTTAAATAGTGAGAAGCTATCACTTTAAAACTTTGCCAGTGACATTAAGACAGTTATATAAGCTCAGGTCAAGCCTCTGTTTCTTAATCTGATGACATACTGTTCCTAGGTTGTCTATATGAGACTTTGATTCTGAAACACAATTATTTTCTCTTGGTTTTTGTTGCACACTCTTATAGTATCTGCATACCCTACTGTCTTAGTCCTGTTTTCACTACTTCTGGATTGATTTCCACACCTGTTCCCTTCCTAACCGCTTCTGCTAACCTGGGGTAAGGATATTATCTTATACTTCTTTAATCATGATTTAGAATTTTCACTATGTTTGGATCAAAGGATGTCAAGAAAAGTTTATGCATTCTGGCAATTGTCAACCTATACATGTAGTCAATTTCAAGGAGGTTATTATCTTCTTCAGACTTTGAAACAGATAATCAAGAGAAGCACTGGCTTTTTCTATACCATTTTGTAAGCATGAAACAGCTTTCTTGTTTTCCTGTCCATATCATCCGATACTTTTTGGAGCCTATCTGTCAAGCCAAAGCTGTAAGTTAGGACAAGGAGTGCAAGCCGAGTTATTGCTTGAATTTTATTTCTAGTTGTCAAAGCAGTTTTCAGTGTTAGTTTCATTCTTCTTTAATTTTCCTTACTAAGGTCTGTTCTGTTATTCATGCTGTATTGCTGCCCCTTCATCTATTCTTAGATATAGACAGACACCGTCTTGTTCCAATTCTTTTATATCAAATTCTTCCCAAAAGTTTGGCATTTTTGATGCTTCAATTTTTTTGCTATGTGTTGCTTTTATAAATTTAAGACCAAATGCATTCTTATGATATCTGAAAAAAATAACAACTTGTTATTGCTCGTGAGATGAATTGCATAGTTTTAGATTGTCCACAAAAAGTTTACGAGATGTTATTTGACTGGATATTTTTCTTGAATCAGGGTATAGCATTGGCTTAGACCATTGAGTAAACAGCTGAACAGATTGAGGGAAAGACAAAACAACAATGGTGACAGAGAATCTTTGTAGAATATTTCATACAGGAGTCTTACATCCTGGGTAATAATTTGTCTTTACAGTTCAGTTATAAATTGGCTTGCCACTTTTTCATTGTAGTTGCAGCATAATTTATCATTTTAGCTAAGGTTAGCTGCTGCAGGCACAATATATCAGGGGGCATGATCCACAGTACAAGCACTAAGCTACTAAATGCCAGTATTGCTTGAATTCTCTGTGTGTGGTCTACTGCAATACCTCCATTCAGAAATGGTGCTGGTAATGCATTTTCCATAGCAACTATTGCACACTTCTTGTTTTTGCATATTTCTAACAAGTGATTTGTTACAGTTTAAAGAAGGGAAAGTAAAGGAGTTTTTTTTTCCCTTTTTTGCCCCACAACTTAGAGTTGAGGGGAACTAGACTAGGGAATGACATCAGGTACTCTATGAACAAGTTATGGCTCTACCCTTAGTTCACCCATGATTCTTTTATTTTCCTACTGTTCTAATGTCATGATTGAATTATTACATAGATGTTTGTAGAATATTTCTGAATTAGTTCCTAAATATATCTTATGTTATTGAAAACAAGTTACTGGTGGATAATTTGTATGATGTTTTTTAAGTTCATGCTTATGTTTGAGTATGGTTTGGTTTTCCCACTGTGCTTTTGTGTGTGGCATGTTATATGTTGATGTGTGTAACTACATGGTGACATTGTATATGACTTTTGCATAATTCTCCCTTTTGCCTACTTCTCCCTTATCACTTGCTAACTTGATACTTTTACCCATTATTGCATTGCATGTTGCAGTCAGGTATGGTACATATGAATTCTTGACATACTATGTGTGCCAGTCTGCAACCAGATATTATCCAGTGTTTCATATTCTGACATGTATGTTTTCTCCATTCTACTTAGTTATACATGCTTGATCAGTGACCATCTGTCAGTACATGGCTGGTATCATGAACAAGGCTGGCTTTGGCCAGACCCAAACAACCATGTGTTCCAGCATAGCTGTTAGTTCATATCATGGCAGAGCTGAAGAGGGTATCTATGCATTGTGATCACACTACAGGCAACCAGCCAGCAAAATCCCAAGTTACTGTGGCGGAGCCTAGAGTTGCAGGCATATGATATGACAGTACAGTACTGTAATGGGGTCAGCAATGCAAAGGTAGCTGGAATCTCAAGACAAGGAATGGGATAATGTATTCCCAGATAGGGTCATCCCTCTCAAGCAATGTTTCTCAAGAGTCATTTGAAAAACAAGCTTGATTCTTCAAAGGGGGGAAGAAGTGTAACAAAAACAGATACTGCCCGTACAGTTAGCTGGAATTTTGTAAATAATTATGTGTCATTGGTGGATTTTAAAATGATTTATGCAGGATGCTTGTGTTACAAATGTATTAGAACTGTTTGTTATGTGTATATCAAACTACTTGTACAGACGTGTGTTGAAAAGTTTTTTTTTAGAGTGCTGTGTTTGAAATGTAACCACAGTATGCCCTACTGTTTAAATGTATATGCTAAACAGATAAAACTGGAGGGTTAACCTTAGTCCAGCAAACTTTAGAAAATATATCTGAAATTAAATTACTTGATAGGCTACACAATAAAGAGGCTATCTCTCAAGTTTCCGATGCAGCTAAAGGCACAAAGTCTGTACTAAGAAGCTGTCTGTATTGTCCTTGGAGTAAACGTATTGCTACTTTTAAAGCATGAAGGGATGCAATTGTTTTATGACTTCCAGCATCTGCCAAAGATCTGAGCAAAAGCCCTTGTCTGTATATTTTTACAGGTAGATGCTAAATGCTGCCTGCTTCAGCAATGGAGGCTTTGGCCTGGAAACCAGAAGTCAGATGACTAGAAATGATGGCATTCTGTAAGCTATCCCAGCAGTAATATTTTAGATATTAATTTCAGAAGTCTTTTAGTGAGACAGAGCATTCTGCATTCTGTCTTGGACAGGAACCATTCACCACATCTGCCTTGCTCATATAGCAAGTTACTAGGAAATAGTGTAATTCTCTTTAATATAGACAAGAATATAGCAAAGCTTTGTTTAGACTTTGTTTTTCTTTGTTTGTATGAGCCTGTACTGTAATGTTATTTTAAATATTTTCTGTAGTTTTGAACTCTGATGTCACTGTGAATATATATTCAGTATTGTTTTGTTATTTTATTATTTATTATTAAATATATTTAAAACTTTCATTGTAGCTGGTCTGTGTAAAGATATTTAAGTTTTGAGAGTTCTTGCATATTTATTTGGTGACACTGTGTGGGACACTCCTAACAGCCTTGCTGTTGGTCAAACTAACATTTGTATTAATATTAATATTACACAGTAAAATTGGACACCCTTTGTTAAGGGCCCTAAAGTAGCTGATAAGGAGTGACTGGTGGCAGTGATAACTACCTTATAGTCTGAGCAAAAGAGGACATAGCTAGTAGACCTGTGCCAGCCTTTCCCAGGTATGTGTGTGTAAATCAAACCTCAAAGAGTATGTGTGTCAGCTACGTGGGCAGGGACACGAAGCACTGGTTGGACAGAGAAGGTGCTGGAGTTCTTAGCTTGGTCACTCAGCTGAGATCTCAACTCCAATAGCTGTGCCAGTGGAGAGTCTTATTGGGGATCTGGAGTAACAGGAAGAAACCAGCTCTGGACTGACTGTGGTCTCTGCGTGCTCTTAAGGGAATTTGCACTTGATGCAGAGATCTGAATATGGAACTACTGTGTGTGTACTATTATCCTCTCAGTGAACATCCCCCATTGTTGTCAGTTAATCACAATGGGTATATGATAATTGATTGAATCACTTAAACAGAAATTGCTACCAAATCTAAGGGGTGAGGATTTGAATAATAAGTTGGAAATTGTTGAGTACAAGTGGATACTGAGTCTTGAAGGTGATAGGTTTCTTGGAATTAATGCATCTATCATCATCAAGGTGATTTTAAAGCAAAAATAGATGAAAGTTTAGTTTTTAAATGTTTCTATTGTTTTTAAATAGTATATATAATGTTTAATATATATAGTTTTATTAGTATTGTTGTGTATATTTTAAGATTTATTTGTTAATTACTTATGTTAAATGATTGGTTGATGTGTCATGTGCTTCACATAAATTAAATGCAAGTTAACTGTTATTTTATTACACACTGAGGAAGGAAGTTTGCCTGGAAGCTTTGTGGATTTTAACTTTGCTGCATTAAAGCGACTGTATTTTCATCTGGCTTTGTATGTCCTTTTTTGTTACTAGTTGTTCTGTTTTGTTGTGCCATTGACTACATCAGTGCAGTCATTCACCCCCTTTTTTATGGTTTAACCAATTACAAACCAGATGGAGAAATCAGGATGAGTAATATTTAGATACAGAATTGTGGAACTCGGTCAGGATTGTGGTAAAAACATTAGAAAGATTGCCAGTTCTATTTGATCATTATATGAGCCAACTACACAGGTAACATTAAATGCAAAGTATATTGTTTAAAGCAGGAAGAGAAAGAAAGAAAGAAAGAAAGAAAGAAAGAAAGAAAGAAAGAAAGAAAGAAAGAAAGAAAGAAATATAACCAACAGGAAGCAGAATGTCTTAGTGTTAGACATTAACTAAAGTAGTCTGAGATAATATTCTTTGTGAAAAAAAAGAAACTAAAATGGAAACTAACAAATGCTTTCTCCTAAACAGACACACATTAGAATAACATTAATAACTATTCTAAAGAATTTTACTGATGTCAATGGAAAAAAGAAATCACCTCCATATGGAAGCATTTATTAAAAGTACTACAGGTTATTAAAAAGAATTATGCAATCACTGAAAGGGTGGTAGTGACAATACTTCATGTTCACATTGGAATTTTGTGGTTTCTCTCTTTGGATTTGCCTTTACAGACCAAGGAATTCAAATAAAATGCTCAAAATGAATCATCCAAATTCATTGCATGTGGTGGATTTTGTTATTATAGTTGTCATATTTTATTTAGAGATAGATGTTTTTAATGTTATTATAACTTGCTTGATATTTATTTCTTTATTTTTTTTCATTAAGTCTATATAATTAAAACTCTGCTGCATCTCCATTCTGCTTGCTACTGTAAATTCACTTTAAGTTGGTTGTTGAAGAATCCATGAGTAGGTAGATGATGAAGGTCCTTGGGAGTGAGTTCCGGGTACTCATGACTAAATGGGACAAAGCTCTGTCAGCAGAGGCAAGTGAATAAAGTGGATTATCAACTAAAACCTATGTACAGTCAGGTTAGGAATGTTATACGAACTTGTACTAATAAGAAGAGTAAATCTTTGCACAACTGGAAGCCGGCCAGCCAGCCTACTAAACTACAAAGCAACGACAGGGCCTTCTATCACCTCTAACCATAAAGAAGCAGATGTGATACTTCATTGATACTTCATTGTTTGCAGATTCTTCAGGGAAAAAATAGTAAAAGTCAAGGAATCAGTGTCTGTATTGATTTGAAGCATAGGACTGATGATGTTATGAGGTCAGGTACATTTCTGTAACCTTCTTTGTATTCTGATTAATATATGGACCACTTCATCTTCACCAATGTGATGAGCAAAAAAGTCATGAGATTAAATAGAAACCTTTAATTTGATGCACTATTTTTAGAAAAGAGCTATGTTTTTTTTTAATAGTCTCCAGCAGACCTGACACTGGCTTCTAGCTATCTAATCCAAACATATCCAATTTACTCTCCCTGGATAACTCCATAAATCCAACAGACAGTCTCAGATGTGTTCCTTCACCATATGAGCCACCTGATTTCTCTGAGAGTTGGCCTTTCAGTGGAAATCCTTGTCCTTGGAAGAGAAGACCCTATAGTGAGCCATGAAATAGGTGCCAGGAGCCATCACTGTCTTAGAATGGTTGACCATGATCCTTAGTAGAAAGTGTGACATGCAATAATGTCAGAATGTCTTTTACTCCCCCTTACAGAACATGCTGAGCTTTGAGACTGCTGTTTTCTCTACCGGATTATTTAAATTGGCTAATAGAACAGCAATTCATGACATCTCTTGTACTGACTGTAATCTTACTGAATAGCATGCATTCAAGATCCTATATGTTACACCTGATGACTCTGAAACAACTGCCACATCTAATAAACATCCTACTCTCAATACAAACCAAAATGGCTCTCAACACTATCAGCCCCACAAGTCAAGTCAAAACAGATGGCTGCAAAAGAACTGAAAGTGTTACTTAAGCTTATGGTTGAAGCTTACAAAGAAAACAACATAACATAAACTAAAGAAAGATTTATTATGCTGTGTAAATTAGCCAGTAACGTAACAGGAGACAGATAGCAATGTACCCACAATATCATCAAGTGACCCTTATCTACAAAACAAAAAATTCTGGACCCAAATTAATTAAACATTTGGAAGGAAAAATGCAAACTCATGCACCCACAACATACACAATGCCATCTTCAGTCCTTTTTTCCTAGTTTCCAAGACAAATTAACCCATTTTCCCACTTCACAACACAACTCCTGCTATTGCTCCCAGCTCAGACCGCAAACCATATCAATTTCCCACACTATTTAAGACAAGCATAAAGACTGACATAAAAACTGCAATCAATAAAATCCCCATTGTCAACTCACCACATTCAGACAACCTACATTTATAATTTATTAAGCATGCACTGTGCATGTCTCAGTCCAATTAAAGCACATTTAGAACCTGAGCTAATGCCACAATATCTTTCCTAAGGCATAGAAAGACATTATCATTAAATCAGCCCCTAATCAAATAATCAATAAATGTGCATAGACTCCAGGCCCATCTCAATGCTCCCAACCCATGGTAAAGTGCTGAACAAAGAGCATATGACCAACTAGCCAAACACATCAGAACAGGGCAGACACAGAAGAGCTCTGGCTGCTAATCCAATCAATCATTATAAAAGAGTACTGAAAAAAAATGTAACTAATGCTCTGATTTATCTTCTGCATCGCTGTTTCCTTTTGATAGAGTTTTCTTCACCTTTCCTTCCTAAAAGTAACATCTGAGTCTGACATTTTCCTCATCTTTCTACTTTCATTCTCACATGTCAAAGGATAAGAAGTTGTCTATGAAGGCACTTAAATCTATCAATCTGTAGAGAGGTATTGTCTGTATTGTAAGCTGCTGTTCAAATTTGCTTAACAGCGATAAGAGTTCTACTCTTCTTTGCATTTAATTTAAGCCAAATTCTAATACACCTTTGATCAGTACAGTTTAGCCCTTGTGGTAGTAAAAAAGTATCAGAGTCTGTGTACATAACAACATCCATCTTCCGGTCATTGGCAAATTAAGATTCAGCTAGTGGTGTGGAGGTCAAAGAAATAGATGTCAAGGGAAGAGGTCCCAGTACTGAGTTCAGAGTAATGCCATAAATCCATTTTTTTGCTTACTGAGGTATTATCTGTTACTTAAACTGTCTGACAGTTAGAGCCCACATAGTTCAGCATCCATCTTGCAATATGAATCTGCATTCAGACCTTTAAGCTCGCTTGTAACATTTCAGCTACCAAACACCAAGCTGGACAAATAGATGACACCAGCAAGGTAAAGGAAACATGACTACTCATTCATTGTCTCACATAAATAGTCCAATTTCACATGGGGGATCAGTATTATTGAGAAATGAAGTGCTTTAGCAAAACTGGTATAAAATAAAAAGCAAAGAAAAGAAAAATGCACTTTCTGTCCTGCTTCTCTTAGTAGATTTCAGCTCCCATACATCAAGCTGGTCAAACAGCTACATCAAGAATTTTATATTAAAACATTTTACTTCCTTTATGTATTTTTTACCTGTTACCTAGCAACCAGTGTTCACATTCACTTTGAACTCCACTGAGGTTGTTATGCACATTTGACTTAGATTCTAAAGAGCAAATATCCAGTAAGTTGCAAGACTTCATAATCTTTGCTCATGTGGAACATAAGTTCTGTAGGGTAGACATGAGGGCTGATCTGAAGAAACACTGTAGTAGCTAGTAAATAAGAAATTTGTACCTCAATAAATCTGAAATTTGCAGGGAGGCAAAGTCTTGTAATTTAACAGAGGAAAGTACAGGTTTATGGATTTCTATATGTCAGGAATTTTGCCAGTAAATTTTGGTTATGACTTCCAAAGTGATATATGAGGTCTTTCATAACAATAAGAGTTTTTTATGCATCACTGTCAAATGATTATACTGGTAAATTGTCCTTTATACAACACCGGTTGTATGGATTTACTTTAGCCAAGTGCTTTCTCTCTGTTGTCCTTGTTCAGAAGGCTGGAACAACAGTTCAGATTATGCTAATCAAACATCTTAAAAGAGATGATTGCAGAATGGGTGTGTACATATCACCAAAGCCTCGTACCGCTTAGCCTTGTTTATTGTTATGAAAGACCTCATACATCACTGTGGAAGTCCTACTTTGCGAAAGACATGACCATCTATTGGCATTATGCTATCCATTTCCCAAGTATTCTGTATTTATTTCCAGTATCATCACAACAGAAATTTCAAACTCTGTGCTGACTTTCTTAAAAAGAGCCAGGAAAACTTGTGTCTATTTAGGTTTATTTAGTCCAAAGCAAATGAGCCATAAATCTATTCCACAGAATTGTGTTTATCCACAGATATCCAATGAAGTAAATAACTCTGAATTAGTGTAGGTAAAAGAGATGGAGTTTATTACATGGAATAGAATTTTCTTTTGATATAATGGACAGCTTCGGGTGACACTTTGCTTTGCTGGTCTGTTTTCCAGGTGCAAAACTTTTAACATGTATTATTTAATTAGATACCTCTTTATGCACATAATACAAGTTAAAAAATTACAGACCTCTGTTATCCAAATTATCCAATATTAAGATTTATTTTCTTCACATAATATACTACTAATGCACTGTTCCTTTTATCAGTATCTGAAAAGAACAATGATATCACCTTGGAGGAATTAGCCAGTCAGTATAAACAAGACCAGTATGTTGTTTTCACAACTTTCTTTTCATAGACATTCAAAAGTACCTGTCTAACTGACTTATTGAGAATTACATTATGCTGTAATGTTGCATTTGCTATACCTCTAACCTGTATATTAAGAATTGAAAACTTTGATATATAAATTAGAGTTTAAGGAAAACAGCAATATTCTCCTTTTTAGCTTTCCAGTAGATAAATTACAGTTATCTGAGTATGGTTGACCTTTCATGCCTAATAATGGATTTAGACCCATACCCTTACCTTCCATTAATGCAATGACAAAGCCTGAAACAACCTGATCAAGCAAAGATATTGAGGCTTAAAATGTCTGAGATTCCTACTGTTAAATCTCATCATTACAGTTTACTCCACAGGAAAGAAAGAGATAAACTGATTGTAATATTTACCTATATAAATTATAATGAAAGGATAATGTATTTTTTAGGAAATAAAGTAATTTTGGTAGTGCAGAAATAAATTAAAATGATTGGAATTTTAATTGTATAAAAAGCAAGAGTAGATAGCACAATGTGTGTAGATCTTTAGGTATTTAAAAAATACAAAAAACACAATTCAGGCAAGAAAGAATCTTTACATATAAGAATAGGTTTAGAATTGGGATTTTTTTTTGTGTCCAGTAACTAAGGGGGCATAAACACTTGCTCAAGAGCCCTAAATCACTTTTGCAACATGCATAGAACATGTTGGAGGGATATATATGTACCACAGAGAATACCACTTCTTTGGTATCATTATCCTCTCCACAGAAAACACAGTACTTCTCTTACACTATTCAAATATAATCGGGATGAATGGATAGGTAACCGAAATTCAGTCCTGGTTTAGCATCCTTGTTCCTCATGATTAAGGGCAACATGAAAATGCTCTGCTCATCTCTGGATTATTCATCCTTAAAATATTAGGACTAAAACCTTTATGGGGATGTATGGCTAGGCATCCTCACAGATCAATAGCCTAGTAAGTGCCCATGAACCTATGACTCTATAATGCTATTCACCACAAAACACATTGGCAATTTTTCCTTGTTAATGCTCATACACACATTTCAGACTGAGAGACAAAGACAGAAACTTTATAAAAAATATGTTTTTGCTGTAGAGCATTCCATCTAGAGGTAATGCTCCTAGCTTAACAAGCTACATTTGTAACTGTGGATAAACTGTGCACCCAGCAAATACTTAAACATATCCATACATTTTTACACATGCTTCAGAAGTGAAGAAGTGAGAGGTGAAATGTCTTGTCTTTCATTTAATGGATGTAACAATAACTAGATGTTTTGCAATTCATGGGAAGTTTTAGCTGATGTTGGATAATACTGCACTTTTAAAAGAGGCTGTGTGACAGCATGTATGTTACAGCTTTTAAAGCTGTTCTTGGATTTTCTGTATGCCAGCTGTGGGGCAGTGTAACATGTGTTACAGCTGTTAAAGTTGTTATTTTTTTTATGTTGTTGTGACTGCCTTCTGTGTGACTGCATGAGGTGAGTTCACAAATGTTAAAGCTGTTGGCTGCTTTCCAGAACCGTTTCAGTGTTAGTGACACCCGTGCTGCAATACAGTAGCTCATTATCTTTTGACCATTGCTATGTTATTTGTCTAATTTTTAAAACATTTCCAGAGTGCTCTGTACATTACATTATTTGTACCCCTGATTAAGTTATGTCCTAACTCACCTATAAATGATTTTCCTGGGTGTGAGTTAGCTTGTACAACGTGCATTCAGCATCAGCAAATACTGTCATCCTTATAAATTAAATCCCGTATCACACAATTCTTCAAAATAAAATATAATAAATACTCACTGAGGTATACCAGGGCAAATATAAAACAGCTTTATTCACCACAGCACCTCAGCACACTGTCTTCTAGGATCACATGCTCACTCATCAACAAACTCTACTTTTTAAAGCATTACATTAATTAACTAATTCATCATTTAAAAGTATAAATCAATGAAATAAAACATTGCCAATCACTAACTGTATTTAATCCCATGTGGATCAAAGTTTTATATTTTAATATAAGTTTTAAAATCAGTTGATTCAACATTAACACTAATTTGTCTCACCTTTTACACAATTCACATTAGCCAGAACCAAGTAGTTAAAAGTACTTTCTCTTCCATTATGTACTTCTTGTGCATGTAAAACTACCATATTTTTCAACCTTTTATTTTTTATATCAGACAAATTAACTTGTATTCTCATATTGACTTTCCCTTGGTCTGGCCAAAGTACTATTTTTTACACTTTTGACAATTATAATAATTTCATATTTTCATATTTTCAATAATTTACCATTTATACTTACCTCAGTTCATCTTCTCACATACCTATATACATTACATTTGGTACACTCATACATTTTATAAGTTACACTTTCAGGGGAAGAAGAAGTTTTACATTATACAATTTCACTCAGTATAAAAGCATTAGATATATTTTTAAATACTCATCTCTCAAAAGAATATACAATTTTTTTCTTGACTACATGTATCAGTTTACTCAATGGTAGAAGACTTTTTCACACAAAATATTTTTTCAGCATCACATATATCATCCCAGGCCATTCTTTGCTTCAAACCATACTGCCTATTTTGTACATAATAATAAATTCAGTGATCACTTTTTTCCCATTATTAGCCTCATGGAATATCTACTCCTACTTCATCTATCTCACACCCTTTTTTAACCAAATCAGAAAAATCCACCGTATTGTGTCTTAATCACAAAATCTCACAATATGGCAAGGGTTTTATGAGATGATAGTGATAATGATACTCATTAGTGGGATGTAACAATTTATTTGCTAATGTTTATTTCCTAAACAAACAACTTTTTATTTTTTGTTTTAACTCTACCTGATAATGTAAGCTTTAAATAACTGACTGTGGAATCCAAAATACTATATACTAACGTAATCCCACAACCATTCTTATTTATTTTTAACACAAAGCACAATGATTCTGAATAATAAATCATTAATACATGTTATGTATTCCTACTTGTTACTAAAAGAAATGTTCCATAACCATGAATCTTTTTTCAACTCAGGCATGAATATATTACCATAAGCAATGACACAAGCTCTTATTCTTCTGAATCAACAGTCTATTATTGAACATAAACACATTATGAGTCAAACAAAAATGAAATGGGAAAGAACAAGAGGGATAAGGACCCTCCCTCAAATAAGTTGTAACAGCAATAATCCCAAATCAATGTTCTATCGATGTGCAGAAATCTGTAAACAACAGCAGAACACTTAAATAACCTTGTTTCTTTAAGTTATTTAAGTCTCCTGCTGTTGTTTTCGTCAATAATGTTTTGCATTTATCTACACCTTAAAACTGCAAAGTGCATTTGTTTTCCAGTGTAATTTTTGCTATATTAATTTCTTGAAAAAGCACCATGAAAGTGTTGTCTTATTTATTTGTTGCATGGATTTCTGTTAGCTTTTCACTTTTAGCTAATCTTTATACATTTGTACATTAAGAAGACCTGGGGTTACTCATTTAGTGTTAGTAGGGAGGCAAAGTGATGTTATTTTATTGATCAGAGGGCTACTGGTGCCTTGTATAGTTGCAGGCACTTGGAAACTACATTTTCCATATAAAACTACCTCTAAAAATGTACCCTGTAACTCAGTTGCGCAAAAAGCAACTATGTTGTGTGCTGAGGAGCATTGCCCTATGAATTTACTCCTACATGGCCTAGTTTTTACTTCTAGCCTCAAAATCACCCAAGCAAGCCTGCTAATATCTCTTCTTGTACCACACCTTTTAGTTCACCTAGAAGACCCTGACATCATGTATATGTACTTTTACAATTTCTCTATTGCCAGTCTAGTGGCTATGCACATATTGAAACAGTGTAACAATTGTCCCATCTTCACTGACAACCAACAAATCCTTAGAGAAATGGAAAGTGTGTGAGAGATGCAATTACAGAATGTCACTGGAGGCAAGACACTCACACAAAAGAAATCAAAATTACAGTTGGGTTGCCAGTAACACACACACACTAACTGCACCCACTACTCGTAGTTTTCACTCAGTATATAAATCAAACATATGCTGATTCACTAAAAAGTAATCTTCCTAAACCCCAAAGACCTCACAGACACTTAACCTACATCAATCATTCTCAGTAAACCCAAAAGCAGTCATAGACAACTCCATTGTGAGACATTCAGATGCCTCACTCACAAGGGTGAACAAAAAGAACATCAGTGTCAGTTGCCAATCAAGGGCAAGGATCTGCCAAGTCACTCACTGGCTCAAATCATTGCACCACAAGTACCAGTATGTCATAGTTCATGTAGGTGTAAATGACTGAAGACATACCTCCCAGGACTATATGAAGAGAGACATTATGGTGGTATTAGACTATGTGCCCCAGGTTGGTACAGGCCTAGCAGTGAACAGCATTCTACTTTCACCAAGGATAATGCCACTATACAAATGTATCTTCTGGTGTCATTCAAAGGGGATATAATATTTGTTAGCATGAGAAGATATAGTCAACAGACCACGTTGCCTTGCCAAGGATGGTCTGCACCTGTCTCCACTAGGATTTGAATACTGGCTAAAACATTTTCCTCTCCCATAGTGTCTTTTTAGGCAAAGCCAAACTGGCAAACCTTCTAACTTATCAAAAATCAACCCAAGGGAATCTAAAGGTGTCACTGCTCAATGCCAAGAGTCTGAACAGGAAAATCCACCCTTCCAAGCTATCTTCAGCTTGGAGAATGCAGACACTGAGACATAGTTTAAAGGTGTGGAGAGCACCCTGGCAGTGTAGGTATAGAATACCTTTAACACATTTACACCAGCTACTGCACAGGCAGGGATTAAAAGTGAAGGTATCTAAATTTACATCAGAAACAAACATAGGTCAAGGTTGGTCAAACAGAATGATGTGTTTGAGCATCTTTATGCCCAAATTATCATAGACGGAGTTCCATAACATATTCTTGCAAGCTATAGATCACCCTCTATGACCCTCAAAATCCATAGCTCATGCTTAGACCTACTGGAGACACTTACCATTGAACCCAATACCATATTCCTGGGAGACTTTAACTACTCTTCTACCAACTTGGAATTCCATATAACCTCATTCCATATAACCCCAGACTTGCAGGCCCAGAGATTCCTGGGCTTTGTAAACACAAATACCCTGCACCAGTTATATCCTTTCCCCACTAGTGGGTGCAAACATGCTGGATATGGTTCTTACAAATATGGAAGAATGCTGCACCCAATTATATGTACTGTCTGGTCTGGAAATGTCAGAACATAAACATTCTCCTTCAAAATAAAGTCACTGCTGTGATCCAAGCAAACCCTATAGGAATTACTCTAAGGCAAACTACCTATTATTAAGTGATTACCTGACAAAATGTTAAGCCCTCCCAAACCTGGAGAACACTGCTGCCAGTGAGAATTCTACAAAAAACCCTGAGCAATTATGTTAACAGATGCATGGAGAACGCTGTGCCTACAAGAAATAAGCCCAGAACAAATTCAAAAACAAACTATCCTTGTGGAATCCAAACATAAACGGATTGCACAACAAAAGAGAAAAAGTCATAGCTAAAATTATGAAATGCAACTCCCAGCAGGATAAAAATTTCTCAACAGACTAAACAAACAACTAAAAGAGCAAATTAATTCTACCAAAGTCCATTTTGAGGCAAGACAGCCTCCCAGGCAAAGGACAACAGCAAGGTTTTCTTTAGCTATGTCTGAAACCTTAATGTGGTACACAACAGTGTACAGCAGTAATTGTTAACAAAGTCACTTACATGGCGGCAAAAAATATAAAAAATTTGCTGACAAATTCAGCTCTACATTTTACATCCTGTATTTCCCTGGCCTTTCCCAAGTAATACCATCAGACATACCTCCCCAACTATCATTAGTAACTGGCCTCTTATTGGATCTGAATTCACCCACCTTAACCACATATGTCCTGTCTATGAGTTAGTTGGCTATCCATCTGGTGATGTAGGGATTTATGCCCAGTTTTGTGAATTTATTTATAATAATATCTGAGTGTGAAATTGTGTTAAATGCCTTGGCCAGGTCGAGGTAAGCTATAGATACTGTTTTACTCTCACCTATGGCCTTCACAACTTTCTCAAAGAACTCCACCAGGTTCAGTAGGCATGACGTGTGTAGGCATGATGTGTTCTTGACAAAGCTGAATTGGGTCAGGTCCAGTGTTTGGAGGTTTCCTGTGTCATTATTTATCAGGTCCATGATTATTCTTTCCATGGTCTTACATATAAGACTAGTCAAACTTATGTGTCTATAACTTTCGAGATCAGTAGATGGTCCCCCTTTGTGCAGAGGGATGACTGTCTCTGTCCTCCATTCTGTTGGGACAAAGCCAGTCTGGAGGCTGTGGTTAAACAGATATTGTAATGGGCTTGATACATTCTGATTCAAGCTGTTTAAAGGCAACCTGGTATATTGTCAGGCCCCATTGAAGCCATTTTTAGCTGGTTTTAGTGATAAATGGCAGTAGAGTGGTGCAGGGTATTTCTTGGGGGAAAACTGGGGATGATGGGGAGGTGAAATTGGAGACAAATTTGTTTGCCAGAATATCTGTTATATCCCCTGTTAAGTATAGGTGATGCCATCTACAACTAATCACATACATTGTTGGGTATTATCCTTAAGACTGTGGACATAACTGAAAAATACCTTATGGTTATCATTAGCTTTAGAGGCTACTTTTACCTCAAAGTCTTTTAGAGACATGACTAGTTCCCTGATTTGCTTGTTTAGACTAATTAGGGACCTTTCACTCTGTTGTGTATATTCCCTCTTACTTCTCAACAGGATTTGCTTTCTTTTGTTGTACAACCTATAAATACCATGGGTCCACCAGAGTGTCTTGTTTTTGCAGTTTGACCTGGGTTAATTTTGGTCTGGTACTGCTGTTTCTATGCAGTCTTTGATGTTGACATACAGGACTTTTCTGTTTGCCTCTCCATAGGTTTCTGTGTTTTCTGGATTTGGGGGAGCTTGGAAACTAGCCATTCTGTCCCTTGAAAGAGGTAATTTACCTTAGAGAAGTTCTTAAAGATTTTCGGGTTAGATGGGGGGACTAGCTTTACCTTTATTTCAAGGGAGACCACTTTGTGTTCTGATCTTGCCAGTAAAGACATCATACCTGGGGGGGGTGCAGAGATCGCCCATATTTGGGAGTACCAGATCTAGGATATTTGCTCCCCTAGTGGGAGTGCAGACAAGCTTCTCCCAGGAATTTACAAAGTGAAGAAATCTTTGGGTCTGCATGTTAGTGGCCATGTATGCTCCCAAGTAATGGAAGGGTAGTTAAAATCACCCATAAATATGTTATTGGGCTGAATGGTGAGTGATTCTAGCAAATTCAGGCATGATGTATGGGCTTCGTGGTTCAGTGGGGGACTTGTAGTTAACAATAATATAGTAATAGATTTTTCCCATGGTTATCTAGACATGGAGTAGCTCAAGCATGTCACATTTGTTAGACCAGCCTTAAAGTGGTCTTATCTTTTATGTAGATAGACACACCTCTGTCTTTTGCTCTTTCATGTTCAGTAGGTGATCAGAACATATGAAAGGCATTTTAGCCATGCACTGCTGGAGTGCTTTCTATGGCTTTGAACCATGTTTCAGTAACTGCACAGATGTCAGTATTCTGCAGGATGAGGAGAGCTTCTAGGGACTGCAGTTTCTTGTTGAGATTCCCAGCATTGAGCAGTAACACCTTTAGCTTGTTCCAAGTAGCTTTTGTTATGTTGGAAGGTTTGCCTGTTTGGACAATATCTTAAAGCCTAGAGCTGACAGTTGAAGGCAAGGCAATGTGGCCTGTCAACTAAGTCCTTCCAGGCTAACAAGTATTGGACCCCTTTGGAATTGTACCAGTAGCTAAGCCAATTGTTTAATTTGATAATTTTCTGCTGGTATTGTGGCATCATCCTTGGAGATGGTAGAATGGTACTCAGTGCTAGGCTCATACCTGCCTGTGTAACATATTCTGAGAGGTCAAGCATGTCTCTCTTGATATAGTCAAAGGAGGTACATCTCATGTCATTCATGCTCACATGGACTATGACTGAGTCATACTGATACTTAAGGGTAAGTGACCTGAGTGCTTGTGTGATCTGGTGGATCCTGGTCTTTTACAGACAACTAACTGTAGCCTTCTCCTTATTCAGCTTGGTAAGAGGGATGTCAGTGTGTCTCATAATGGAGTCTCTCCTATGACCAGAATATTGGGTTTGAGAGTGTTTTGCCTTATGGCTTGATAACTGAGACAGAATGAGAAGTGGCTTTATGTGTTGTGATGGGAATTGTCTTGTCTGTGCATGCAGAGTTTCTGAAGATTGCAATAGAGAGGCCTTTGAGGTTTTGGTAAGTCCCATGTCAGCACGATCACATGTATGGGTCTGTGTGGTCCTTTTTGGGTATAGTGAGTGATGTGTATGAGTCATTGCCATCCTACTTGCTCCATTTTGTGTCTGTATGCAAAAGTCTAGCCTCTAGTGTCAACACCTCTGACATTTTGTATTTATCTGTTCAAGAATTAAGTGGTTGTCGATGTACATTAAGTGATTTCTACACTGCCTCAGCATGCTCATGTACACCAAACCTGGATGCAGCGATAGCAGAAAAATGTCCATTCATGATTTCAGGTCCTAATGTATACTATCAAGGGATAGGATTGGAAGGTGTTTCTATCCAGAAGAGGGAAGGGGTCTTACTTGGTGCAATCTGCAGCTAAACTAACAAGCGATACTGCCCAGCACCCAAACCATATGATCTCTGAGCAGCAATACTCCTGGATGCTATAATTAGGTAAGGTAGACCTAAATAGTCCTAACTAAATGAATAAATGTTGCTCACCAAGCAAACTAGTTGCCCTGTGAGTAATGCAGGACTGAAGTAAAGTTTTGAGATGTATTTTATATGGAAATTTCAACTTTTGGTGATTGCATATATACAAGACATCAGTAACCATCGCTGCATGAAGAGTAGCTTCATACAAAACAAAGCTGATATAAGATCAGAAAAAAAGCTAATTTTGCACTAGCAATGCCTAAAGCCAATCAGCTGAGTACATAATAAGCTAATGAGCTTTCCACCATAATTCCCATCTCAGGTGAAATCAGCTCGCTCTTGCCACAAGAGTGTAGATTTTGACCTTCTTAATGTAAATGACTGGTATGGAGCCTAAGTGCTAAGGAACCACAATGCAAACTAAGTAACACTAGACACAGTGTATTTCACTATATATGCATGTATGTATATCAATATCTATATATGTCTATAGATATCTTATCTATCTATATATATATATATATATATATATATATATATTTTTTTTTTTTTTTTTTCCGTTTAAAATGTGTAGTTTTTCTTGTATTTTCATGCTTTTAAATGAAAATAGGTGGGGGGCTTCACCCCCCACACCCCCCCAACTATATATAACAACTCCAGGGTCGCACAACATTGGGGAGGGGGGCAAATCCCTGTTAAGTGCCCTGAATACTGGTTGTCAATCAAATGAGCTGTCGACCAAATGAATGTCGATCAAATGGTCTGTCGATCATATGAAGTAGACCCGTATGTATGTAAATATATATATCTATATATATATATATATATGTATATATGGGTCTACCTGAATTAACCGAAACTGCAAATGACTGACAGCGAGATAACTGACACCTGAAGATCGACAACAGACAAGACCGACAGTTGAGAATCCCGATGCTGAGAACACTGACATGTTAAGGTAAGTGCGCGATAGGGACTGACGTTTGGGTCAGGGTGTGGGTAAGGTAAGTGTGTAATAGTGACGGACATTAGGGTAGGGTGCGGGTGAGGTAAGTGTGTGATAGTGACAGACTTTAGGTTTAGGGGGCGGGTTAAGTGAGTTAGGGTTAGGGTGCAGGTAAGGTAAGTGTGCGATAGTGATGGACTTAAGAGTTAGGGGCGGATTAAGTGAGTTAGGGTTAGAGTGCGGGTAAGGTACGTGCATGATAGAGACAGAACTAAGGGTTAGGGGCAGATTAAGTGAGTTAGGGTTAGGGTGCGAGTAAGGTAAGTGTGCGATAATGACGGACCTTAGGGTTAGGGTTTGGGTTAAGGTTAGTGCATATATAGCTGTGTATGTAAGGTTTAGTGTAGGTTTGTAAGGTTTTTGGTGTGCTTGTGTTGTGTGTGTGTTTTTCGGGAAAGTTATTTGTTTTGTTGATTGTCGGGATTGTGGTTTGTCGGGCATGTGAAGTTTCGTGTTTTTGAATTTTCGGTTTTGTTGTGTCGGTTATTTCATTGTCGGTGTTTTGGCGTGTCAGTGTTATCAGGTAGACCCATTATATATATATATATATATATATATATATATATATATATATATATATATATATATATATATATATATATATATATATATATATAAAACTTTCTAGATTAAATCTGTATGAAAGAATGACATCAAACTTCACTGTGCTATGAAATGGACCAGAAAGTACAACTGAAATGTAATCATGAATATTTGGCAGATTTCTGTCTTTGATCAACTAACTGCAAATAGTATAAAGTATTCCAACTTCTACAAGTCTTAATTTATTCATTTGCATTATGAATATGAAGTACTCCTGAAAATGGGATACTGTGCAATATGAAAGGCAGCAGAGGCCACTGGCTTTAAAAAAACAGTGTAACTTATTGTACAAAAATATAAATTATCTTCCTAAAACAAAAGTTAACTTAACAAAAGTTTATGACATGTACTGTCAATGTAGTTTATGCAGCTGAAAAACATGCTCAAATAGTAGATACCTGTCTCTGTTTTCCTTTCAGTAGTTGTGTCTTCTTTGGTCTTATAACAGCAGCAATCTCCAACTTCCTCCTGGTGTCTTCATTCACAATGCTGTCTTTGTTCTAAAGCCACTGCTCCAAGACATCAAATCCACCCTCTAAGATGGGCAAATAGCACAGTTTATGGACTTACCTTATCTCTCCTTTTAAACAGCATTACTTGTTTCATTAACTAAAAGAATATTTGTGTAAAATCTTACTGTAAAGATAGATGCCCTCCTCTTCATTGTTGTAGTATCCATTACATGAGGGAGTTCCCCGCTGCATGCAACCAGACATCGTCTAGTATGCAAAAGGCTTTTACTATTGTAGGGTGCATGATACATCACACATAGGCTGTGATTGGATGTCGGCCATAAAAGTGACATGCTCACAAACCATCCTCAGAACTGACTTCCCAGGAGGAATGCCAGTCTAAGAAAATAGTGTAAGAAACATCCAAGAATAAGCAAGGCCAGGGGAAGGAGGGAGGGAGGGATAGGAATACTGCAAAAGTGGAGAGAAGGACATCTATCATTATGGTAAGATTTGACACAGATATTCTATGTCTTTCTAGTCATCTGTTGCAGTATTCATTACATGAGGGAGAATACCAAAGCTCATGAAGTAGGAGGAGGAAGGTGCAGCCAAAGAGCTTTCCAGAAAGCCCTGGAGTATGGCTCTGGTAAACCCTGTTCTAGACTGACAGATTCCATCTAATTTGTAGTGTTTGGTAAAAATATGGAATGAGGTCCATGTAGCTGATTCAAGAATTGAAGTAATATCCAATACCTTGAAAAAGGCCCCAGAAGAGGCAACAGGCCTGGTAGAGTGAGCCTTAACAGAGGAAGGGAGAGTCTTACCATGATGAGTGTAACAGAAGGAAATAGTCTTGTAAATCCAGATGGAGATAGTCTGCTTGGACATAAGCCACCCCAGGGCCCTGGGGTGGTAAGAAATAAAAAGCTGATCTGACTTCCTAATGACTTTGGCTTTGTATAAATAAAATCTAAGTTGTCTGTGGACATCTAAAGAATGGAGCACCCTCTCACTAGCATTCTGGGGGGGAAGGAAAAGGGTAGGTCAGTGGATGGACTGATTTAAAGGCAGGTCATTGACTACCTTAGGCATAAATAAGGGGTTTATGCACAGAAAAACCCTGTCCTTGTGGAAGACCAGAAAGGGTGAGGATGCCATAAGGGCATGTAGCTCAGACACTCGCCTGGCTGAAGTTAAGGCTAGGAGTAGCACAGTTTTACAGGAACAGTACTGAAGAGTCATTGAGGAAACTGGTTTGAAGAGTAAGAGAGTTAGATTTTCCAAAACATAATTATGGTCCCAGGGAGGTGAAATAGGTTTGCTGGGAGGTCTAATGTGTAGGGTGCCTTTAAGAAATTGTTAAGCATCAAATCTGTTAGCTAAGGGAGACGATAGAGGCCTGGCAAGCAGATATAGCTGACATATGGGTTTTCACTGAAGAATAAGCCATGCCAGCACTGAGCAATTCACACAAATAAGATAAAACCAGGGGAATTTCCACTGTCAATGGTACCTGGTTTCATTTCAGATACCAGATTGAAAATCTCTTCTATTTGGCTAAATAACTTTTTCTGATATTTGGTTTCTTGACCTCCTGCAGGACTGTAAGCATGTCCTCAGAGAATAGTGTTTGAAAGGAATTAGTACCCTATCACCCACAGGGTCAATTGGAGAGTTGACAAGTGGGGATGGATGAGGATCCCTTTGTCTTGTGTGAGAAGATCCACTCTGTGAGGTAACTTGTGGTGACTGCCCTTGGCTAAATGCAGGAAGAGAGGGAACCAGTGCTGTCTCGGCCAGAAGGGAGTCACCAGAAAGGTTTTTGGGTTGTCCTGCTGAATTTTGGAGAGGACTTTTGGAATGAGGGGAAGGAAAGAAAATGCATATAGAAACTTCCCCTTCCAAGAGAATGAAAGGGTGTCCACTTTCCACACCAGAGGGTGAGGCTCTCTGGCACAAAACTGTGGAAGTTGTCTGTTCATGAAGGATGCAAAGAGGTCTGTTTGAGGAATACCCCACTGGTGGACACTGACCAGAAACACATCCCTGTAAAGCATCTATTCATGGGATCATGTTTGGGACCTGCTTAGATAATCTGCCACACAATTCTGTGAGGATGGGATGTACACTGTCTGAAGGGTCACCTGCAATTTTATTCCCAGCTCCCAAGCCTGCAGAGCTAGCCTGCATAATAGACAGGATTTGGTCTCCCCCCATTTGTTCACATACAGAGGACTGTCATATGGTCTGTGAACAGTTTCAGAGGTCCTGGTTGGAATAGTAGCTGAAAGGTCTGCATGGTAAATAGATGTGTTCCTTCATTTGAGAAGGAGACCAGACCCATTGTGCTTTCAGGTGTCCAAAGGCTGCTCCCCAGCCTATATCTGAGGCATCTGTGAAGATCTCTTGGTGAGGAGCAGGAGGTGTAATGTGAGTCCTGGGTTGAGTTACACTTGATGAATCCACCACTGAAGTTCTCTTTTCAGACAGGGGATGAGAGGAATGGAGAATTTTAGGGGGTGCTGGTGTTGCACCCAAACTGAGTTTAGATACAATTGCCATTTTCTCATGTGGAGTTTGGCTAAGTGGAGCATGGGAATGGTGGATGTCATGAGGCCCAAGACCCTGAGGAACTCTCTGGCTATAATGTGGTGAACCAGCAGAAGATATTTGAAGTAAAGGGTGTGGCCCTGTACATTTTGTGGGGGTAGAGAGACCTTCATAAGATCTGTTTTTTTCCTGCTCCCCAGTAAAATCTGATCCTGTGAAAGGGTGAGAACTGATTTCTTTAACTTTATGGTGAACCCCAGACTTTGTAGAATACTGATGGTAAGGGCAATACTTTGTTCCAACTCCTCTGTGGAGGTAGCTAGAAGGAGGAGGTCATCCAGATAAGGAAAAATGCATATTCCCTGAAGTCTGCAGTGAGCGATCACAGGAGCTCGGCATTTCGTGAAGACCTTTGAGTGGTAGAAGGTCCAAAGGGTAAGGCACAGAACTGAAAATGCCATGATGATTCAGAGAAGTGTAAAAACCTCCTGTAGTTGGGATGGATGGGGATGTGCAGATATGCATCTTTGATGTCCAGAGTAATCATCAAGGCTTTCTGGCAGAATAAGTGGGAACAGACTCTGGAGCATCAACATGCGGAAGGTGGGTACCCTTAGAAAGGTATAGTGATGGGACAGGTCGAGGTCCAGGGACCTATCTTCCTGGGCATCAGGAACAACTTGGAACAAAATCCTTCTCCTATTTGGTTTTTAGGAACACTCTGGATGGTCCCTTGGTTCATTAGTTCTGACAGAACCTCTGGGAAGAAAGGTATTTGCTCCATGGGAGATTAAAGGATGCCCCTGAAGGAGGATATATGATCCCTTACCATAAAATACCCTTTTTGAACAATGGAGAGGAACCAGGAGTCTTGGGTTATGCTTTCACAGGCTGGTAGGGACAGGCGAAGATGGTGGGAAAGTGGGATGTGGGGGAAAACAGTCAAAGAGAGGACAGCTTGTCTGGAAAAGGCTGCTTGGGTAGCGAAGTTACTGGTGGGGGTCCTAGGCTGTTGTGGCCTCTTGTCACTTTTTTTTGTTCTGGGTTGTGTGTGATGTGAATACCTATGCACAAATACAGGCTTTTCCGGACAATTTCTTTGGAACTTAGGTACTGAGGAAACAAAGATAAGTTTCAGTTCTTGCAATTCCTTACTCTTTTCCTGCAATGTTTTGAACAAATTAGCAGCTGCAGGGCCAAACAAAGGAAAGTTGTCCAAAGGTGCATCCATACGTTTGGCTTTTATGTCTATCCAATACATTCACACACACTCTCACACAGAGAGCCATGCCCCACCCCTCACCCCCAGAATTCATTCCACTTTTCTACTTCTCTCAAATAACTAACAAGCATATTCTACATATATGTAAACAAATCCCACTAGACTCGCCTGGACCTGACAATATTTGCACATGGTTTCGTTACCACTAAAGATACTACATATTTATAACCTCTGCCTTACCACCCATATGATGCCAGCCATGTTGAAATCCTCCTTTTTTTAGACCTATATCTAAAAAACCCAAGACAATCTTCTGCTGTCCCTTTTGACCCATATCCATCCTATATATCCCAATTATGGTTATAAAAAAGTAATCTGTAATCAACTTACCTTTTACTTATATAAAATATGTCTTTTGGACAGCGAGAAGAACCATGACTGAACTCTGAACTCTGGCTGATGACATTTTATCTAATATGGTCAAGGGGGAACTGAATGGTGGTATGTTTCTTGACTTGCCTCTGAAATGGGTGAATCACTCAATGCTACTTATCCATCTTGAAGACATTGGAATAAGCCCTGAATCCATCATTTGGTTCAAAGACTTCCTAAATAACATATCTTTCAGGGTAAAGATAGGGTCTACTCTTTCTGAAACTGCTACATTGACTTAGATGGTCCACAAGGCTCCCTTCTTGATGCCATTCTGTTCTCAATTAATAAACTCCCCTTGATTACACAAAATTATGTTACTTCTATAGGCTGAGAATTCTGACCTCACTGACAAAATCCATCAAAACACAGCTCTAAAAAGATCTACCTCAACTGTACATTGGCTCACATCCAAAATTGTTATGCAACCCTAAAAATTCAAGTTCTTTGCTGTTTGGCACCCAAAAAGGCTAACTGACCACTTTTATGGGCCAGCAAAATCCCTGAGTTCCTCTTTGTCCCTGCAGGAAGCAGTATAGTCATATACTATATATAATCCTTCTTGCACAACTTGCCACTGCCCCTTCCAGAACCACCCCTCAAATGCTGTCAGATAAAGTATGCTTCTCCATATCAAACTTCCATTGGAATGAACATCACTACCTCACTGTTTCTAAGGCTAAGTGGTTGCCAGTGTACGCCAGAACTGGCTTTCTGGGATCCCTTCTTTTCAAAGTATTTTATTAAGATTACCTTCATCTCCTCTTGCTTCAAAGCTCTTTGCTGCATTTACAATCTGTAACCTCAGGAGCCAAGACTGACGTAGTCAACCTCTACAAGCATCTTCTTTCAGGCTACCTTCTACTAGTCACAGCTTCCTTGTCCCAAAACTATGGCAGCTACTTCCTCATGTCCTAGTTGTACTTACTGACTGCTCAGTTTACAATCCTCATTTCAAGCACTTTTTAAATGAGCATTATGAATGCAACTGTCTAAATACAGTGCATGTCATATAACTCTGCAACTTCTGCGGGGTAGATTCCTAACAAGAGATCTCCTTTCTTATCCTCTTTCTACTTATATACTTATTCTCAACTGTCTGCTAATTTACCTGGTAGATAATACCTAAATGTTCTAATGAACTCCACAGAATTTAACCCCTTACATACTCAATTGGGACTTACTCATTTGCAGGTGGTATCCTACCATTATACAGTCAGATAATCTGCACTCACACTTACTCTCCAGCTCCCTCTCTTCTTTCTTCTGTTCTTCCTATGCTGCCCCTCCTTTTTTCCTTTGCTTCTTCTCATGTATATTTTGCTTCTGAAACATTTTCTGACTGCAACAAATATGTAAACCTCTGTGTAGCTACGCAGTTTCCTATACAAGTTAGCGCCATGGTGCTGTATTATTTTCTGTTGCTATTCATGTAACCCAGGTTGAGCCTGCAACTGATTATTTGTGATCAGAGCTCCACCCCAATAAACAAATATAAATAAAATAAAACACAATAAAATAAAAATAAATTCATTTATGGATTTTTATTTGTTACCATGGAAATTCATTCTGAGCTTAGCTCACTTTCAGTAATACCATTACAGCAATGAGCATTAAGGACACAGTTAGACATTTAGACATGCAAACAGTCTGTGTTACATAGAAATAGAGTATTTCTATAAACACGCTTTAGCGCGATTTAGCGTGGAGTTGCCACTACAGCAGCATCGGGCAGCGACTTTTTCTGGCTCCATAAAGTCTGTTCTTCATTTTTTCCCTTAGAACTGCTCTACTAGTAACCTAAACAGTATATCCCTTGACTAAAAAGTGCAGCACTTGTTCCTAAAAGTTTTTTTTTTTTTTCTTCTCAAAAAAAAAAAAAAAAAAAAAAAAAAGCTCAGCACTTGTCACTTCTATATTATACAAAGTCCCTCACTTGCGAACCCCCCCCAGGAGTACCCACTTCCTTACTAAGTCCTCTCTTATTCAGTCTCATACCTAACTTCTTAATTTTTCTAGCATGTCGAAGGGCCAGATGCTGGCGTCCTCTCCTGCCCAGTTGGTGAATCTGGGAATATTGAGGCAATGTTACAATTGCCTCATGTACACAGACAACCCTCTCCTCCTCCCACATAACACAAATACTTGCGGGAGATGCAGCTATTTAGCCAAACTGGAGGCTGAGCTCTCTCAACTCAGGACTGGCAAGACCAGACAGGAGGAGAAGGCAACTATACACACCACAAAACCAGCCTCACATAATGCTACCACACCACTGAATCAAACACATAAACACACAAAGACATACTCGGAGGCTCTGAGTAAAAATTTAACTAAACAGCAGAGGCCTCCAAAGCAGACACCCAAACAACTGCTACCTCAAGACACCCCACAAGCAACACATAAACCACAAAATCAGTGTGCAAAGCAGTCACAGCTCTTAAGGCCAAATACAACACCAAACATACTTGTCATAGGTGACTCCATAGTCAGACACACTGATGTCCCACTCACCAGGCTGAACAAGGAGAGGGTCACAGTAAGCTGCCTATCGGGCGCTAGAATCCGCCACATAACACAAGCACTCGGGTCACTCCATGGCAAGTACAAATATGACACAGTCATTGTCCATGCTGGTGTGAACAACCTGAGACGTACCTCCCTGGACTACATGAAAAGAGACATAGAGGAGCTCTCTGATTATGTAGCCCAGGCAGGTATGATCCTGACCCTGAGCAGTATCCTTCCTTCACCAAGAATGATGCCACAATATAGAGACAAGATGATCAGCTTTAACAATTGGCTTAATGTCTGGTGTCATTCAAAGGGGATCCAGTGTCTGTCTGCCTGGGATGACATGCTTGACAAGCCACGCTGCTTCGCAAGGGGACGGCTTGCACCTGTCACCCCTGGGATTCCGGATATTGGCTAAGGCTCTTGCCACCCCCATAGTGCCTTTTTTAGGCAAGGCTCAAATTCTAAACCTACCACCCTAGAAATCTAAAATGGGAAGAAACTGAGGCTAATGCTGCTCAATGCCAGAAGTCTAAATCTCAAAATGCATGCACTCGAGGCCCTTCTCAGTATGGAGAACATCGATGTCTGTGCTGTAACTGAAACCTGGTTCAAGGCTCCTGAGAGCACCCCGGCACTATTAGGTTTTACCTCATATCATGCGTTCTGGCCCCAAAACCCGGACCACACCACAAAAGGAGGGGGTGTATCCATATTCATAAAGGATACCCACACCTCCAGGATGGTGGCAACGCACGAAGCTTCGGAAACCATCCAGGTGCAACTAACCATAGGCAAAACTGCTCTACAAATTGTAGCATGCTACAGGCCACCCTCTCAAACTCAGGAACCCCACACAGCCTTCCTGAAGACACTGGAGGGTATAAATGTATCTCCAAACACCATCATATTGGGTGACTTCAACTACCCGAATATAGACTGGGAACATTACTCAAGCCCTAACTTTCTAGCCCAATGGTTCCTGGAGTTCATAAATTCAAATGCCATGGAACAGCTAGTCACTGTTCCCACAAGAGGAGAAAATATACTAGATCTCATTATCACAAACATGGGGACAAAATGCTCCACACCAGAAGTATATCCCTCATTGGTGAGATCTGATCATAAACTAATCTCATTGGAAATCCACATCCCGCCCCCACCCCAAACAAAAAAGACCACAGTGAAGAACTTCTCTAAAGCAAACTTCACACTACTCAAGACTGGTGTGGTATCCTTCAAGGCCCCTGAGCCAGTGGAAACCACAACCCAAGCTGTGGAAGCCCTTACAAATGCCTTCTATGAACACCTCCTGGACTGCATGGATCAGGCAATCCCAAATAAATCCAAGACTCTTTCCACAAAGGGCAAACGTCCAGTCTGGTGGACCCCAGCCATTAACAAACTTTACAATAAGAGGAGAAAGCTATTACATGATAGAACAAAATCCATAAAAGGGAAGTCACCCCTGATCATTATTAGTAAAAAAATACGAGCACTCATAAAATCAACTAAGGCCAATTTTGAGAGAAAATTGCCATGGATTCAAAGGACAATCATAAGGCCTTTTTCAGCTATGTTAGGAACCTGGGTGGAAACTCCCAGATATGCTCAGAATTAGTCCAAAATGATACAAAAATCACTGAACCCACAGACATTGCCAACATACTGGCAGACAGGTTCAGTGCAAACTTCACCCCTCTCCCCTAAAGGAGAGATAACTATCCCAGCGGAGTGTAGCCTCCCAGACATCTCAAATGCGCAGGTGAAAGCTGCTCTCTCTAAAGCTAAAAACACAGCATCAATGGGACCAGATGGTGTCCCCGGCTGTGTGCTACACGAGCTAAATGAGGAATTAAACCCGCACATAAGGCAGCTGTTTAATCTCAGCCTTACCACAGGATATGTGCCCAAGGAGTGGCGTACGGCAACTGTGGTCCCACTCCACAAAGGCGGTGCCTCAACGGACCCTGGTAATTACCGCCCCATAAGCTTAACAAGTCTAGTCTGCAAAGCTATGGAGAGGATCATAATGGAGCTCATAAACAAAGAAATAGGGGACTTGAAGACATTGGACCCAACCCAGTTTGGCTTCGTCAAGGGCAGATCATACCTTTTGAACTTGGTCGACTTCTTCGAAACAGTCACCAAGGCCATTGATGAGGGAAAGGCAGTCCATACAGCCTACCTTGACCTTGCAAAGGCTTTCGACACAATACCCCACGCGGCTATTGTAGAAAAACTTATCAGCTTATATGTAAACCCATATGTCACAAGATGGGTTGCAAACTGGCTTAAGGACAGAACCCACAGGGTTAGAGTTGCTGGCGCTATGTCAGACTCCAAGCCGGTCACAAGTGGTGTCCCACAGGGCTCGGTCCTTGGCCCCCTATTGTTCGGCATCTACTTCTCAGAAGTACAGGCCAACATGGGAGGACTTTGGCTGACAAAGTTTGCAGACGACTGCAAACTGGGCGCCATAGTGGAAAGTGCATCGGACACGGATGTCCTTCAGAAAACAGATAGCTGGTGCTAGAGCCATGGCCTGAAGTTAAACGCCAAAAAATGTATAGTCATACCCTTCGGGAAAAACAAGGTAACCCCAAGCTACCATATAGGTGGCAAACCATTAAGCACAAAAGAGGTTATCAGGGACCTGGGGACCCAGGTTGACAGTGGCCTTTCTTTTGACACTCACATTGCTAAAGTGGTTAGAAAGACCTTCTACATTTCCCACCTGATCATGAAGGGATTCACATCCAGATCTAGTGAGGTCATTGTTCCCCTGTACTCTTCACTTATCAGACCAATGATCGAGTACAATGCCCCATTCGGGATGTATCTCACCTGACATCTGCAGCAATTGGAGAGACCCCAAAAGTTCCTCACCAAAAGGATAAAGGGACTCCAAAATCTGTCATATGCTGCCAGATTGAAGAAACTCCAGCTCTATTCAGTTGCATACCATCTGCTCAGAGGTGACATGTGCCTGACATACAAGGCCATGTCCAACCCGGAATTAATGGACATGCTCCACCTCAAAAAATCCACCAAAACCACTAGAGCAAGCGACTTAAACCTTAGCACGAATATAAATAGGACGTGCTGGAGGGATAGATTTATCACTCAGAGACTCCCTATGCTGTGGAATAAAATCCCAGTCCATGTGAGGCAGAGCACCTCGCTGGCTCTGTTCAAGAGAGGTCTTGACCTGTGGATGGGAGATCGTAGGTTTACCCCGGGAATCATCTCTGTGTCACTGCTGGACAGAGGCACAACAAACTACTGGGCACAGTATTTTTTCATATAAGGGGTGGCGTAAACCAAAAAACTTTGGGCTAGGCTTATAAATGCCTTAGGGCAGATGGCCTAGTATAAACCTATGAACCTATGAATAAAAAACATTGACTATACAATTTAACTTACAGTTACTAGTAGCTTTCACAGTTAGACTGCAGTTCAGCAAATTCTAGATTTTCAAAATTTAGAGTAAAGATGTTTTAACTTTGTTATTGAAATATAAAATACAGAAATTCTATGTGATATGCAAGATTGCAAGATAGTGAATGTACATATGATTCATAAATATTGGAGATTCTTAGTAAGAAGCAAAGTGAGTGAAATAAACTGTAAAAAGTCATTCTGTTTCAAAAAATAAGTGAGGGAAGAAGATTGGAACTTGTTAGCATAAAAAAACATACTTAAAATGGTACCAGTATCATGGCAAATTAAGCTTCAAATGGATATCAGTGATAAAGTTTACACTTAGTTCAGTATTTCATATAACATTAGATGAGATAGCTAAT
Source organism: Protopterus annectens (assembly GCF_019279795.1). Taxonomy (NCBI): domain Eukaryota; kingdom Metazoa; phylum Chordata; order Ceratodontiformes; family Protopteridae; genus Protopterus; species Protopterus annectens. The sequence goes on from NC_056751.1 coordinate 569,786,515, forward strand.
ATTTCAACATGATACATGGACATGTAGGATCTTGAAAAGTACTAGGGTGATGATATGTAAAAACAGGGTTCCTATTATATGAATGAACTTTTCAAAGTTCGAATGTCATATGGTTGACACCATATGATCGAACTTTGAAAAGTTCGAAGGTTAAATGTAATGGTGCCGTACGGTGCAGAATGGGAGAATTTCCCATTTCTGCACTGAAGTGCAATCTCGGAGTTTGGTATATTTAAGTAGTGGGTGTGGGGGTGCAGGGGTCTTGCTACCCTGCTCGGAGCATTAAGGTAAGTTTTATTTATTTATTTTTTTGATGTTTTATTATATATTCGAAGTTTCAAACATCGATCCTATGTTATCAAACATAATGGATTAGAAGTTTTGAAACTTCGAATATATAATATAGACCCTAAAAACAGAATGAGGTAAAATTATGCTATTTTAGATGACATGACTGATTCTGGTGGTGGTGCTGCAGTAGCGTTGTCGCCTCACAGTAAGACGTTGTCCTGTTTGATTCTCATCTAAAAAGCGTCTTCTGTGTGGAGACATGCGTGAATGGGCGTACCTTCGTTGAAGGTTGTGCATCAGGGCTGGCAACTCGGTACATAAAAACCTACTGCCAATCATTAGCGGACCGGAGTTCCGTTGTGGCGACCCCTAACCGGGAAAAGCCGAAAGATACAACAAGATGACATGATTGATTACTATTACAGAAGCAGTCATGAAAATAAATGCTTATTATAAGCCTTTATAAAATGGACCTTGAATGTAATTTGTCAAAGACAGAGAGAAAGGTTACTGATAAAACAAATCACTGTGATGCTCCTTTTGAAAACAGAATCCCCAAAGTTATTATTTGAAAAAAGATTTTGAACAAAAAGTATGTTACCTGTACCAGGTTTGTTTCTAATATGCATTTAAACGTACTGCACTGAGAACAACATTTAAAAAACAAAGAACCAAGTAAACAGTTCTCATCTGTGTAATGCTTAAAATGACCTCAGACAAGGAAGATAGCTATATAAATGAGGTCAACGATAACAAATAAGCAAATGAACAAAGAAACCTGACCTCAATCGCCAACAAAATTTTATTAACAAAAAATTAAAGCAAGCAAAGCTTTTGGGACACTTCCCTTTCTCATCGCTAAACATACAATTAAAATCACCCATTAAATAATAGTCACATGACACAAGAGACCAATACAATTAATTTCAACATCCTACTTCGTTATAATAAATTAATTAAAAACACAGCATCTTATTTTACATAAAATGAAATGAATTGTATTGGTCTCCTGTCATATGACTATTATTTAATTGATGAAGCTTTGCTTGTTTTAGTGTTTTATTAACAACATTTTGATGGTGATTGTGGTCAAAATCTTTAAAATGCGACAGAAGTTTGAGCTATCACAAGGATACATGTATAACATTGCAATGCATTCTTTACATTTTGTGGCCGAAAATCTACTTTGCTAAAATAAAAAAATGTAATTGAGACAACTTTTCCTCCTTTTCTGCACTGTGTAATGACGTATTAGCAGCAAACAAAGGTGAAGCCTTTAGTTAAATTATTGTTAATCAAATTCAAGATCGCTATTAACAAAAAAAGATAAAAGTCTTAGTACAGAGACACTTTCAATCTTTGCCCTGAAAAACTATGATGACATCTGATTCAAATATCACCAGACCAGACATAATGAAAAGGTTATTGCATTTAACTGGTATCAGTAAATACATCAGACCAATATACAGTGAATAATTTAAAGGTAGTTGTAAACAAAATGAAATTGGTTAACATAAATTTCAACCAAAATAGCAAGTATAAGACTTTATTGATTTTTAAGAGCTCAGTTCAAATCCTATGTTGCACAAAAATAGTTACTCAGCATATGTGACCTGCTAGCCTAAAACAATATTAACCAAAGATGAAGACTCTAACTTTATCAAGTAGATTACATGTGACTGAAACAGTGTCTCATTAATAAATCTGAATGCATTGTTTGTATATGGGTGTGAGTGAGGGGGAGCCAGCTTTGTGGGATTGCAGAATATAAATGAGATTTAAGTCTCAGATGGAAGGAGAAGAAAAGAACATGAAGGTTATAACAAATTGGTAACTGCACCATGTAAATGGATGTTTTAGGTGGGGAACCTGGAAGCAGACCCTCCAAGGGAGTATGGCAGCCATAACCTCCTTGTAACTTTTGTGTAAAAGTGCTGGTGGTTGTGAGAGTTCTTTAGGGCTATGAGTACTTGGTCAGTTGTCAGACACTATCTTCTTTGTGTTTTCTATCACTGATCAGCACATTCGTCATTTGTAGTAGGTTAGCTAACTACCATACAGTTTGTCCTCCACAAATACAATTAACAGACCCTTAAAACTCATCTAACATTCAGACATGTGAGAATCCATACAAAGTAACAGAGAACAGTCAAATGTGAGTGTATTGAAGCATATATTTTATGATAATATTGTGTAAGAAGCATATATTTTATGATAATGTGTGTGAATGTACAAATATAAATCATACATCAGGTATTAAAGAGGTGTAGATTCCAAATATTTGACAAAAAAAAATTCTGGATAATAATACTCAATACCTGAAAGGTTTTCTTAAACATGTTTTAGTTCAGTGATGTACAATCACAGGGACCAAATCAAAATTTGATGCATAGTTCACTGACCTGAAACTCAAAGAAATAAATGTGTGGAGTAACACACCTACTAAGCATTTGAGTGACAAGCCCCCTAAAGCCATTATATCCATAGCTTTGGCCTCCACAACCCTCATACCTTTATACATAGACACAATAACTCTACCATCATACAATCAGAGTGAAAAGATAAGCTTCATAGTGCTACAGAAACTGTTCACACATACTGTGATTTCACACTAGAGTAACCATATCTAAGGCTGTCCATGGACTGTTGCAATGGTCACAAAGATAAGTCCTATAGGAGATTTTTCTTTCAGTGGTAGGTCTTCCACATAGTGCAGGTCTTAAAAACAAGGTAAGATACACACCAGGTAAGATCCAAGAAATCTCTGCAATACTTTAGCTGGAAATTACACACCAACTCTGCAGATAATCATTGTTAGCACTGCAGTCTTTAGCTGTGCTGTAAAGATGGAAACAGACATTCCAATTTCCAAAACAGAGACAACCAGAAAAAATATGAAATTGCATGATACTAATGGAATTTTAAGTAACAGTGTAAGTAAATAAAATTGACTCATGATTTACTGTCAAATTATGTCTTGAGTTCTGTTTCTTTAATGCATGCAATGCTACCTTACTTAGCCCGGATTAGAACTTTATTGCAATGAAAACCATTAAACTATTAAAATAAACAAATGCCAACTTCTGCTTCAAGAAAGATACTTTTTAGGTATATGTAACTGAAAAACTGGAAGGCTGCATAATATTGTACAGCTACATATACAAGCTTTTTTTATTACTTCAAGTGATAAGAATAAAACAAAAGAAAATAATAAAATTTTTAAACGAGTCCCATGCACTCTTCCAAATTTTAGACTGTTAAGTTGACAGAAGGAAGCTTAACATCCCCTAAAAAATCTATCAACACACAATAAAATATGACAAATGATCTTTAATCTCTAGACATGATGGTGCCTTTTGTGGCAAAATAAGGTTATTTTTAGGGAGTCCAGTCACACATCCTCTGCGTATTACACATAAATCAAAAAGTCTTCTAAGTTAAGAGGTACAGTAAATAAATTAGATAACTCACATTAAACAATGAAGTCCTAAAAAATATGCTATCTAATCTTTTAATATAAAAAAAATCTCATTAAGGCTGAAAATAAATGGGGCTGACAAGCATCTGTAGAGTGACCCTTTCCTATTAGTGTTTATGCAGAGGATGGCAAAGCTATTTTTAGACTGAAATCATTACACATTAAGGTGTCTTCACTACTGACCTGCTGATAATGTCAGTGCACAGATGGCTAAAGGAATTTTGCTCTGCATCCTTTGGTATTGGAGCAATATTTTTACAATATGCCATGCCACACAGAATGAAGACAAATGAATTATGCAAAAGTAGGTAAAAGTTGATAAATTATTGTTATAGGAATACAACTTCGGTTATGATTCCAGAGGTCAGACAAACTGGCTTTAAATCATATAACACTGTCAAAGGTATGAGACCAGCTCAAGCACACACAGACACACACACACACACACACACACACACGCACACACATCTATATCTATATGTAACTATGTATTTCTATATATCTACTATCTCTATATATAGGTCAGTGTGTGTGTGTGTGTGTGTGTGTGTGTGTGTGTGTGTGTGTGTGTGTGTGTGTGTGTGCGAGTGTGTGCATGTGTGTGTTGTGTGTGAGAAATATGAATCTGCAAATGAGTAAATGAAAGAAACTTCCTTAGTGATGCACAGAGGACAAGGCCACAGGTCACAAAATGGAAGACTTGCATATGCCATTCTTCAAAAACTGAGGTGAGGTGTTGAGAAAATGTGAATATACTTATTTCTTGTACACAACAATATCTAACACTGACTGGTATATCTTTCTGTGTGGGGTGTATGCATTTCTGTGTGCTTTTGTATTTGCATTTGAGAGACCGAAAATGCTCATCATTTTCAGGTAGGAAAGTGAATCTACTGTTTAAACAGAATGTATATATTCAAGCAAAGTGGACAAACTATAAAACACAGGAGGCTTGTCAAGTCAATTAAAAATATCAGATTTTGTGTAATTGTAATATTTGAGAATATTAGATTGAATTTATTTTGTGACTCCTCAGCTAAGCCTTAGAGAAAAAAATTTCTAAGTCATGTGACATAAATGCAAACATTAATTTGGTCACTCATTTCACTAATCCTATTCAGGGAAGTTTATGTCTTAGCCAGCATTTAATGTGAGTAAGGTGCAGAGAAATAATCCAGGAAGGAAATTCATTCTATCATTCTATCTATGCATTTAATAAATTCATATATAATATGTAAAATTATACAATATACACATTAGGAAGTACAAAAATGAGCATGCACTATTACTTATGATGTTAGAACTTTAAGCCAGAATTAAGTATTTTAAAATACTTTGCTGAAATCAGTTACTTAGGGCATTTTAAGTAACAGGTTTGGACTAGAATTTGTGAAGAAACACAAAGGCAGAGGGCAGTTTTCAGGATGAGTAGCTACCCTGATCAGATGATAACATACTGCATAATGGGAATTTAAATGCACCATATGTTATGTAACATGCAATAAATATGCCCGAAAAAAGGAAAGATAATTGGTGGAACTTACAGAGGATTATTCACCTCATAAATATTCTTAAATTATAAGGCATGTGAATGATACATAAAAGAATGAAAAATAAAATAGAAATAACTATAATAGTTGAACAACTTTGTGGATGTTACTAAAGATAAGGGCTCTGTTACTAAAGATAAGGATTCTCCTACAGGAAGGACAGTTCTGGACAGTGTGTCACAATCTTCCACCATTCTGAGCATGCCGAAGTGTAAATATGTGAGCTATTTTGAATGTGTGTACAACACAGGCAGAATGTTCCTGAAGCACTAGAATGCACTGTGCGCAGATACCCATGCCTGCCTTGTTATCACAATGCAGAGATACCCTCTTCTGTTGTACCATCACTATGCACAAATACCCTTTCCTACTTTTTCATCACCATACACACCCTCTCCTGCTGTGCCATCACCATACACTAACATCACTGTGCACAGATATCCCATCTTGCTGCATCATCACCATGTACTGATACCCTAACATGCTGTACTATCACCATGAACAGATACCCTATCCAGCTGTTTCATGACCATACACAGGCACCCTGTCCTGCTTTATCATCACCAGGCAAAGAAACCCTATCCTGCTTTGCCATCAACATGCACAGATACCCTTTTTTTGCTTTATCATTACTGTGCACAGATAACCTTTTCTGCTGAACCACCATCATGCACTAATAATCTATCCTACTTGGACATCACCATGAAAAGGTACCCTTTCCTGCTGTACAATTACCATGCACAGATACCCTTTTCTGTTATACCTCCACCTTGCACAAATACCCACTTTTGTTGCACTATTACCTTGCACAGATACCCTTTCCTCTTTTTCATCACCATGCACAATTACCCTTTCTTGCTGTGCCATCATGATAGCCTCCACTGTTGTGCCATTACAATGCACAGATACCCTCTCCTGCTGTGCCTCTGTTCTATAATCATCAGGGACAGACACCCGATCCAGCTGTACAGTCATCATGTACAGGTACCCTTTCTTCCAGTACCATGACCATGCACAGATATCATTTCCTGCTTGCCATCATTATGCACAGATACTCTCTCCTCCTTTTCAATCACAATGAACAGATACCTCCTCCTGCTGTCCCATCACCATGCACAGATATTCCTTCCTGCTTCACCATCATACACTGCTACCTTATCTTGCTGTACTATCACCATGCACAGATACCATTTCCCGATTTGCCATTACAATGCATAGCTACCCTTTCCTACTGTACCATTTCTATGCACATTTACCCTCTCCTGCTGTAGAGTCACCATGCACAAATACCCTTCTCTGTTGCATCACCACCATGCACAGATACTCACTCTTGCTGTGCCATCACCATGGTCAGATACCCCCTTCTGCTGCACCATCACTATGCATAGATAGTCTTTCCTGCTGTACCATTAGTGTCCATGGATACCCTTTCCTACTGTACTATCTCCATGCTCACATACTTTCTCCTGCTGTACTATCACTTGCACAGTTATTGTCTCCTGTTTTGCCATCACTATACACACATACCCACTCCTGCTGTGCTTCCAACTTGCACAGAAATCCCTCACCTATAGTACTATCACTGTGTACTGAATCTCTATCCTACTGTACCATCACTGTGCAAAGATACTGTCCTCTGCTTTGCCATAATACACTGATCAATGTGCACAGATCCCCTATCTTGCTGTATCATCATCATGTATAGATACACCCTATCCTGTTTTACAATCGGCATACACAGATATCCTTTCCTGCTGTACCATCCCCATGCCCAAATACCCTATCCTGCCTTACCATTACCAGGCACAGATACTCTATCCTGCTTTGCTGTCAACAGGCACATATACCCTATCCTCCTACTTCATCACCATATACAGATACTCATTCCTGCTTAACAATCACCATGCACATATTCCCTTTCTGGCTGTACTGTGAGCATGCACAGATTCTCTTTTCTGCTTTACCATCACTAATACCCTATCCTGACTTTCTATCACCATGCACAGATACCCCCTTGTGCTTTGCTATCATCTTACACAGATACCCTCACCTACTGTGCAATCATCATGCACAAACAACCTCTTCTGGTGCACTATCACCATTCACATGTACCCTCTAGTGCTGTATCAGCACCATGGACTAATACCTCCCTGCAGTACCATCATCAGGCACAAATTTCCTATCCTGATGTTCCATCACCATACACATATACCCTTTCCTTCACCATCCCATGCACAGATATACTCTACTTTTCCATCACTATACAGATACTCTTTCCTGTTTTTTCATCATCATGAACAGATAGCCTCTTCTGCTATGCCTTTACCATGCAGATACCCTTTTCTGCTGTACCATTAAAATGAAATTACTCACTGTTCTGTGCCAGTACCAAGCACATACACCCTCTCCTGCTGTACCATCACCCTACCCAGATACCATATCATTCTCTACCATTACTATGCAAAGATACCCACTCCTGCTTTACAATCTCCATGCTCAGATATTCTATTCTGCTTTACTATCATCATGCATAGATACTTCTGCTGTGCAATTGCCATGCATTGCTACCCACAGCTGCTGCACCATCACTATAAACATAAACGCTCTCCTGCTCTACCATCACCATACACAGATACCCCTTCCTGCTGTACAATCACCATGCAAAGATATGCTTTCCTGCTCTTCCATCACTATGCACTGATACCCTTTCCTGCTGTACCATCACAATGCACAGACACTATTTTCTGTTACCATCAATATGCACAGCTACTGTCTTTTATATACCATCATCATACACAAATACCCTCTACTACTTTGCCATCACCATGCACAGATACCCTCTCTTGCTGTGCCTTCTTCATGCACAGATATCCTTTCCTGTTGTACCATTACCATACACAGTCACCCTAATCTACTGTACCATCACCATAACTAAATATCCTCTTCGGTTGTACCATTACCATGCAGAGATACTGTTTCCTACTGTACCTTCACCATACACAGAGACCCTCTCTTGCTGTATCATATTTGTGTATAGATACCCTCTATTGTTATTCCATTACCATAGAGAGATAACTTGTTATGCTTTGCCATCACTGTACTCTGATACCCTTTCCTGCTGTACTATTACCATGCACTAATACTCTATCCTGCTTTTCCATCACTATGCAGAGATGCCCTTTCCTGCTGTACTATCATCGTGCATTGACAATCTCTTCTCTTGTACAATCACCATACACAGATACCCTCTCCTGCTATGCCATCACCACGCACAGATACCCTTTTCTGTTTAACAATCACAGTGCACATATATCCTTTACTTCTTTGTTCTCACCATACACAGATAACCTCTCATACTTTGCCATCACCATGCACATACACTGTCCTGTATTGTACCATCACCATGCAGAGATATCCTTTACTACTACTGTTCAATCACCATGCACAGAGCCTTGTCCTGAGGTTTAGGACATATGCCACAATAGACTCCTTGTGGGATGCACAGTCACCCTCTCACTCTTCATGAATCAAATCTAGAGGTCTCCTCAGTCTATGCCCATACAGCAACTCAAATTATGAAAAACCTGTGGATTCCTGGGGCACCTCTCTGTAAGCAAACAATAGATGGGGCAAATATTTGTCCCACTCCCTCTGCTGCAAATACCTGTAGCATGGTCTTTAGTGTAGAGTTTAACCTCTCTACCAGACCATTAGTCTGGGGATAGCATGGGGGGCTGGTCTTTACATGCTTCACCCCACAGTGCTTCCACAGACAAGCCAGCAGGTCTGACATTAAATTGGCACCTCCATCAGTCAGTATTTCATATGGGAAACCTATCCTGCAAAAATTTTTTAACAAAGTATTTGCCACCTTTTCTGCCTTGATGGAGGATAGAGCCACTTCCTCATGGTATCTGGTAGAATAATCTACTACCACTAGGATAAACTTATTGCCTGTGGAACTTGGGGTACTTAGAGGCTACACAAGATCCATAGCTACCCTCTGAAATGGCTCCTCAATCACAAGCAAAGACATCAAATGAGCTTTCCTCTTGTCTCCTGCCTTGCATACCTTTTTGGCACTACTCACAGGACCTGCAGTACTCTGTTACATCCACGGAAAAAAAGTCCTGTATAATATGCCTCTTGGTACATCCATATGACTTGCAAAGGGAATGTCATGGGCTATGGCTAGAAGTGCTAGATGGTAGGATCTGGGCACTACCAACTGCTGCATTACCTCACCTCTAGCAATCCCTCATAGGTCCACGCTCTATACACTAACCCTTTGTCCTAGTATATAGATTCCATTTTTCCTTGAGAATCAGGTGCCTCCCCAGCTACCTCCATCAAGCCAAGTAATGTAGGGCTGAGAGCTGAGCATGTCTCAACTCTCTCTTTGTTACCCTTCCCAGCTCCCCTACCACAGGAAGTCTGGCATCTGCTGACAGCAGTGCCTCACTGTCACTCTGGGTATCACTACTCACCTCTGCCCTTGCAGTCACTCTGTCCAAGGGAACATCAGTACCCACCATCAGCTGTGGCTCACCTTCAATCTCACTGCTACAGGGTAGCTCCCTCTCTGAAGTAACCACCTCACCAGTCCTGGTTTTAAGTGTGCTGTCTGTCTGTGTCCCCCTAAACAACTAGACCCACATGCCTGTTTCTAAGATTGACTACATGTCACTGCTTGCACACAAGGTACTGCATTATCAAAATCATTCATTACCAGGACATCTGCAGGGATATACTCATACACACCTACTTGCTTGCTTCCTTTTCCACCCTCTCAGTCAAGGTGAACCATAGCCAAAGATATTTGTAATGGGGTCAGTCCTAAAGCTCTGACTAGAGTAGACTGCTCAAGCAAGTAGTGCTCCTCCTTAACCATTGCAGGCTTCATAATGGTTAGGTCAGAGTCTGTGTCTCTCTTAGCAGTGGCCTTTTTTCCATCTACTAAATATAACCTTTTGTGGTAGTGTGGTACCCTTGTTGTCTCCAGACAACGTACCACTGGGATTCTTTCAGTCCCACTTACTGCCTCTCCCACATTTTGTTCCCCACCTTGGCTCCATGGGCATCTATATACTACATGACCTCACTAACTATGTTTTAAACATTTAACCCTTGATCCTGGCCATGTACCTGAACTAGTGACTTCCCCTGTTACTGGCAGACTCTGTTGATGTGGTTTAACCTTCCCACTGTGGGTTCCCTTAGATGCATGTGTAGCACTGTGTATCCCTTTTCTGTATAATGATTCCCTGCTTGCTAGGCATAGGTCTCCTTTTTTTCCCCAACTCGTCTGTGGTGTTGCATTCTCTATCAACCAGATTCTCATGCCTTCACATAAAGCACTAAGGGCTTGTTCCTTCCCAAAAGGTTTGCCAACCCTTCAAAAGTGGTGTTCTGACACCCACTCACCCACCTATGAAAATAAGTGCTTTACTCAGCAACATAATCACATACACTTTTATCTTTTATCTATGCTCACGAAACATTTTTCTTTAAGGTGTTAACTTAAAACACTCTAATAAAAAAATGAACTGTATTAGAATTTGAGGAATCAGTATCAGACAATTTAGAAACAGCAGTTACAGCTTTACTATGGAGTAAGGGGGTTAGGAACCATATCCAGAACCCTTGGTCAACATTATACTGTTTATATACCCTTTCAAACATATGAATAAAACTATAAAAATTATCACCTTCTGTAAATTGTGGAAGAAATTTTCTGACCTTTATTGTTTCTGGAGTTCAGTTACTCCTTCCCCGTTACCTTCATGACCCTGGCGAAGAGTCAGCATTTCCTTCTCATGTAGCCTCTGCCTTTCATTTTCTTTGGTTTCCAGATGTCTCAGTCTCTCTACTGATTCTAATTATATCTATTTCACCTTTTCTTCAGCTTCCAAATGCTGCAGTTTCTCTGCTGATTCTAGTTCCAAACATTTGACCTCCAGTTCAAGTCTCTTTAACTCCAGACAGAATTACATCCTCTGAGGCAAAGTTGAACTGCCATTTTCTGTGAGTTGTACATCCACAAGGCCAGTCTGGTTGTCCTCCTGGTTGATGGTCTGTGATTCAGCTGTGGTTAAGGCTGCAATCCTTTTTGCTTTAGTCAGGATGGCATGCCCCAGTCCTTTTGCTTAGCACATCTCAGCCAATTGGTTCCTTGTCAGCTTGCTTTAATCCACTGCTGACATCCCTGACTGCTCTCCCTAACTAAGCTCCTAAAAATAAATAAAACTATTGTGATATGAAACTCTGAATGTCTACCATGTGGCTGTGTGACAGTACAAACACCTTCTTTGGTGACTACTGTATAAAGGCTACAGGAGTTCATTATCCCACCACTGCCACCAATTAATATGTGATGATCCACCACTGCCAGCCAATGATCAAGGAGCCTCAGTCCTCCCCACTGACAACACTAGGGGACATTCACTGAGAGGATAACAGGTGCACACACAGTATTTCCAGATGCAGCTCTCTGCATCAAGTGCAATTTCTGTTAAGAGCACACAGAGACCATGGTCGGTCCGGGGGTGGTTTCTGCCTCTTTCGCCAGATCCCCAATAAGACTCCCCACTGGCACAGCTATAGAGTTGAGATCTCAGCTGAGTGACCAAGCTAAAACCTCCATAACCCTACCTGCCCAACCAATGCTTTGTATCCCTGCCCAAGTAGCTGACACACACACACACACACACACTCTTTGAGGTTTGATTTATACACACACACACACACACACACACACACACACACACACACACACCTGGGAAAGGCTGGCATATGTTTACTAGCTATGCCCCCTTCTTCTCAGACTATAAGGTAGTTACCTCTATCATCAGTCACTCCTTGTTAACTACTTTAGGGCCCTTAACCGAGGGTGTCCAATTTTACTGTGTAATATTAATATTAATACAAATGGTAGTTTGACCAAGAGCAAGGCTGTTAGCAAATAAATATGCAAGTACTCTCAAAAGTTAAATTTCTCTACACATAGCCACAGTAAAAGGTTTAAATATATTTAATAATAAATAATACAAGAACAAGACAATACTAAATATATATTCACAGTGACATCAGAGTTCAAAACCACAGGAAATATTTTAAAATAACATTGCAGTACAGACTCACAAAAACAAAGAAAAACAAAATCTAAACTACACTTTGCTATATTCCTGACTACATCAAAGAGGAGAATACTATTCCCTAGTAATTTACTATTAGAGCAAGGCAAATGTGGTGAATGGTTCCTCTTGTTGTCAGAATGCTGTGATCACTAAGAGACTTGTCAAATTAATATCTAAAATATTACTGCTGGAATAGATTGCAGAATGACATTTCTGGTCATCTGACTTCTATTTCCCAGGCCAAAACCCTCATTGTCTAAGCTGGCAGCATTTAGCATATACCTGTAAAATATCCAGACAATGGCTTTTGCTCAGATCTTTGACAGATGTTATAAAACAATTGTATTCCTTCATGCTTCAAAAGTAGCAATTAGTTCACTTCAAGGAAAACACAGAAAGCTTCCTAGTACAGACTTTGTGCCTCTGGCTGCATTGAAAACTTGACAGGTAGCCTATTGCATAGCCTATAAAGTAATTTAATTTCTGATATTTTTCTAAAGTTTAGTGGACTGAGGTTAACCACCCAGTCTCCTCTGTTAAGCATATACATTTAAACAGTTACAATAGTGCAAGTACATTTCTGTTCTCTTCCAGTAGGGACACTGTGGTTACCTTTCAAACACTCCACTCTACAAATACATTTTCAACACACATGTCTGTATAAGCAGTTTGATATACACGAGATACAGTCCTAATATATTTGTAAAACAAGCATCTTTTATAAATCATTTCGATATTCACCAGTGACATATAATTATTTACAAAATTCCAGCTAGCTCTGCTGGCAGTATCTCTTTTCATTACAGCCATACATATCAATATCTATCTATATGTATCTATATCTATATCTATATCTATATCTCTATCTATATATATGGTAAATGTGACAACCCCCATCCCAAACACTGAATCTACAAGTAAATAGCTTGTCTAATAATGCATCTTCCTTTTGTCCTCTAGAGTTAAATTCTCAGTCATGCTCAATATTCTGATGCTTTATGTCTTCATATAGGGCTTGCTAGATCTGTTGATGCGATTATCTTAATTTTAACCACATTGAGTTTAATGGCTAATGATTTAATTTTGGGCACATATTTTGCTAACACATTTTTATCTCGTCATCCCTTTTTTTTTTTTTTTTTTAATATCTATTCAGTGATGTTCCCTACTGTGCTCAACTACCAACCCCAGATATGTCAGACAAATTTGCTGTCTGATGTAGATACCTGCCCCATACTTTTTCCCAGCCTTACCATTCCAATTCTGCTTTCATTGCAGTCCAGTCTTGAATATGTATGAAATCTTCTAAATATCATCATTGTAGTATTAATGAATTCAGTTTTCTGTCCAACCATTAAGTGAGGCTCATCTACTAACATCAAACACATGAGTTTTCCTTAATTTGTATGCCATGTCTTTCAATAGAAGACTGATTCCATTAGCTAATATCTTCATTGTAAGAATGAAGTCTTGGGATCAAGGAAAAGCCCTGTATGCTAGCTTTATAAATTTATCCCTCTTCTGTTATACTTCTTACCAGAATGCCAGATTTAGCAGCATCATATATTACATAATGTTATGTTTTAATCCATTGTATAAAAGTTTAACCCATAATCCATTTTTCCATTTCTCAAAACATGCCTTCATATTGAAACAATTCAAATGTGTTTGAATCAGCCACATGATGCTTATCCAAAAGAATTGCCACCATCGATAAGATGTCTGTTATTTACCTTCCTTATATGAAGCCCTTTGTTTCACATATAGTATTTGTGGTAACATTTGTCTTATTATTTGGAGAAGAGTATACGTGCAAGTATGTTTGCATCAAAATGAACTATAGATGTTCAAAAGAGATGCAATGGATCTAGAGGGACCCTTTTCTCTTGGAAATCACCGCAACTCTTGCTTTCCTCATATTCCCTGGGAGCTATTTATGTGTTTCATTGTTATTATACACTAAATGTAAAGCTTTAACTACTGAGTCTCCACCCCATTTATAAAATCATCATCATCAACCCCCTTTTTCTCATTTTTTCTACATGGGGTGGGGTATTGTGTTAACTGTCACCAACTCTCTTGATTCAGTGCCACACTCCTGCCTTCTTCAACACTCATGCCTGACTGTCGCAGATCTTCTTTCACACAATCCATCTACCTCTTTGCTGGATATCCTTGCTTCTTCTTACCTTCTTCCTGTTTGTCCCAAATCTTCCTCACCAGACTGACTTCTGCATTTTTGCACATGTCCAAGCCACCGTAATCTGTTCTCTTTGATCTTTTCTGCAATTGCAGCTACTTTGGCTTCTGCTCTTACATCCTTATTTTTTCACCTGTCCCACAGTGTGCATCCTATCACCCTCCTCAGGCACTTCATTTCCATCACCTCTAGCTTATTCAACTGTTCTGCCTTAACTGCCCAGGCTGGTCGCACCATTGTCTTGTTCACCTTACTTTTCAGATTATTTGGCATTTTTCTGTCATAGACTATACTTGACACTCTATGCCACTTGGCTGCAGCCCCTCTGATTCTAGCTTTGACCTCTTCATTCAGAATTCCCTTCTCCTCAACCACCCCTCACAAATACTTGAACCTGTTTACCTAAGCCTCATGTTCTTAATTTTATATGTCTCAATGTCTGAGCCACTTTTCTTAATAAACTACAAGCTGTTCCTATTTTGCTAAGTTATGCCACTACTTGGAAAATGGAAAGGAATTTAATTTCTATGCTTATGGCTTGCTCTTCTTTTGTTAGCTGACCTGTTTTTGACTGTGGAATAAACTCTTTCTGATGTTTAGAAAGTGGTTCCTCTTTTTTTTAATTATGATATCGTCAGTCTTTTTTTTCTGTTAGTCCCTTCTGCTGCCATAAAATCAACTCTTACTTCTGCATTCTTCCCATCAAGCTATTATACTCTATATCTGTTATACTTGGAAGATTATTATCTGATTTCTTCTACTATTTGTTCCAATGATGCCTTTACTTCTTTATTGTTAAGTTTGTGATACATCTGCCTCCATTGTTTCTGTATCCTAGGCCCTGTTTTACACAGTTAATTAAAGTATGAGTAAATATGCATCTCTCCTTTATCTTGAAATGTCGTAAGTGGGGTTATTATGATTCTCTCGTTATGATCAAATCCATATTTGTGTTGTAAGATTTATAGGAAAAGTAAACTGAAACTCTTACATATGGAAATATCTCCATACATCCACTCAGTTCTCTTTGTCCATCAATTACAAAACCACAGAACCTGCTTTATTCTTTGTTTTCTGAAAAAGAAACTATCAATATTGGGATCAAAGGTTAGATTAATGATCCCTGTTATTACTGTCATATAGGTATGTTCCTTCTGTTTATCTCAACTGCTAAAACCAATGCAAAGAAATTACGGATAACCTAATATGTGCCATAAATATTTACTGCCTGCCATATCTGTGATTTATTTGTTTACTGGGAAAGTCTGACTGGGACAGGGCCCATTTTCAGCAGAAGCCTAGGGAGAAATGCTCCGGATGCATGTCTTTGGAATGTGGGAGAAAACTGGAGCACCTGGAAGAAACCCACACAAACACAGGAAGGAAATGCAAACTCTGTACAAAAGGCACCTCAGCTGAGAATCAAACTGGAGAACCTCTTGCCATGAGGTGACAATGCTAACGACTACACCACTGTGCCAGCCACAGAGATAAAGCAATGTCAGGATCCACTCATCACTACTTGCTCAGTGTATGCCAATCAATAATTTCTAGAGTAGTGGCCATTCCTTTCCACATCTCCCAGATTAGGATTTGCATGGATTTTCCTAAAATCTTCTATTCTTTAATTTGCACCAAACATCATTTGAAAACTGCCTCCTGAGTTTATTATAACTGTAATGAACCTTAGTTAAGTGCTTTCATCATAAACAAGGACTTCACCAGATTAGAGTGTGCAAAGGGTAGCAATTAAGAATATTCTCAATATCACATCACACAATGGTAGAATTAAAGTGTGCACACTTATTAGGAAAACTATAAAAAGCAAGCAAAAGAAACAACCTTACAAAAACAAAACAAAAACATCATCATTACTGCAATACTTAATTACTAAATAACAATATTTGGTTATAGTAGGTCATAATTATCTCTTAATGTATCAAGATTTATGAATATTTTTCTATTCAAGTATCAGTTTAATCCTGATAGAAAATCAGTTCTCATCTTGATTTGCTACCTCAATTCTTCTACTTCTGTAAGACAGTTCATGTCCTTATATCTACCATCATATTATGACTAAATCTGCCAGGAAAAATAAATCTTTCAAAATCTCTGCAGCTTTCTGAGTGTTTAAGCAGTCCATTGCTTATGTTTCACATTCTAAGAGCATGCACATGATAATTAACTTTGTGAAGGATCCTAAACTGTCAGCCTTCCCTCAAATATCAATTTATCATTTAAAATTTGAATAAAAATTTAGATGACTCTGGTAACTGGATATTTAAGACAATCTGGCAGCCTTTTTTATTATCAGTTACACATTCAGCTCAGTTACCAATTGTGATGCCCCTGCACTGGACCAGTAATCAAGGAGCCTCAATCCTCACCACTAACACCAGTGAGGGATGTGCACATTGGGAGGATAACAAGTACACACACACAGTAAAGTACAATTTCCCTTAAGAGCACACAGAGATCACAGTCAGTCTGGGGCTGGTTTTTGTCCCTCTGTCTCCAGATCCCCAATAAGACTTCCCACTGGCACAAGCTATAGGGTTAAGATCTCAGCTGAGTGGTCAAGCCAAAACCCTCAGCACCCTCTCTGTCCAACCAGTGCTTTGTGCCCCTGCCCAAGTAGCTGACACACACACACTTTGAGTTTTGTTTTATATAAAACCACATAGACACTCCTGGGGAAGGCTGTCACAGGTTCACTAGCTATGCTATGCTATGCTAGCTCAACAAAAAGCCCCTCAGATGATCACTTACAATCCAGACAGCTAAGAAACGAAACAAAAAAAGCCATATTAGCCGATAAAAGAAACTATTACTACCAGCTTCAACAAACCCACCAGAATAATCTCATAAATTCTGGCTAGGCATCAATAACCTCCTACCCCCTGGATGCTCAAGCACTCCCACTCCCTCTGGCTCTGATCACAACAATTCAATCCAAATAGCCGACTCATTTAACACATTTTTCACTGAAACAATACAATCCCTAGCCAACCAGCTATTCCCTAGCACCTCATGCTCTACCGCAACCTCTACCAATACTACTCCTCTATTTCATTTTCTGCCAGTGCCAACATCGCTCATCTTTAACCTCATCCAGAAACTTAAACCCACCACACTCTCTGCAGATGCACTACCTGCAGAATACCTGCAAAAAGCTGCTAAAGTCATAGCCTACTGCATATCCATCCTCATTAACATAACTATTTCTGAAGGAACTATCCCCTTAATCTGGAAAGTTTCTCACATTACCCCCTGCACAAAGGTGGTAACTCCAAGGAGTTCTCCAATTACAGGCCCATAGTCATACTATCTCCTTTGGCAAAAATAATAGAGAAATGTATTCATTTACA
Source organism: Protopterus annectens (assembly GCF_019279795.1). Lineage (NCBI taxonomy): Eukaryota > Metazoa > Chordata > Ceratodontiformes > Protopteridae > Protopterus > Protopterus annectens. The sequence goes on from NC_056751.1 coordinate 569,804,538, forward strand.
ACTGTTAACCTACCTACTTGATCACAATTTACTAGCACCCTGTCAACATGGCTTTAGACCATTTCATAGCACCACCTCTGCTCTCTTATCCTTCACTAACCACATTAATAGTAATCGTAATAATGATACTCTATCCTCAGCCCTTTTGATCGACCTGTCTAAAGCATTTGACATGGTTAACCACCACCTCATCATAGACACACTCAAAAACCTGTCATTGGATGCCCTTACTATACAGTGGTTCCAATCATACCTAAATAATAGGTGACAGGCTGTACTATGGGATAATACTTTATCTTCCCACCTTCCAGTAGCCCTAGGGGTCCCTCAAGGATCCATATTGGGACCTTTACTCTTCTCCATCTTTATAAATGACCTCCATTCTGTAATTCCACAAGCTGACTGTATCCAATACGCAGATGACTCCACACTAATATGCTCTGCTACTTCCCAATCAGAACTTCAGTCACTAACCCAAAAGACCTTTAGCACAGTCAAAGACTGGCTCCTACAAAAGTGTCTTATCTTAAACCCCAAAAAAACTAAAATGCTACTATTCACCCCCACTCGCAGAACTTCCCCACTTAACTTTACTATTACTTCAAATAATGGAACTATAATATCTCCTGAGCCAACCACCAAACTACTTGGAGTACTAATAGATAATAACTTGTCTTTTGAACCTCACATTAATAACACCATAAAAACAGTAAATAAGAAACTAGGTTCCCTCTACAGAATCAAACCCTTTCTAACTCCTCTAGCCAGGGTCACCATTGCTCACACCCACCTTATCTCTACCCTGCTCTATGCCTCCCCTATCTATACCAAAATATGCAGACATAATCTGAGTAAACTGTCATCCGCCTACAACAATATTGCCAGATATGCAGCTGGGTCCTCCTATAGAACTCATCACTGTATCAACCTGAATCATCTTGGATGGTTAGAGTTGCCATATCTAATACTTTTCACTCAACTAATAGTAGCCCATAAGATCCTGTATCTACCTCAAAATACACCCATACTTACATCCCTAGCTGTCCCCTATAACAATCTCAAAACCTTATGCTCATCTAATAAACTACTTGTACAAATATCTAAATCCAACAACTCAGCTGGTGACACCCTGTTCTCTAATACAGTAGGTAAAGCCTGGAACAGCCTCCCAAGTCAGCTAACCTCAATATCCTCAGTCAACCTATTTAAAAGCAAGCTCAAACCCTACCTCAGATCACACTGGCTATGCCCCTGTGATAACCCAGACTCACCACCATACCCTTATCTAGACTCCCTTGATTTCTAGCCTCTTATGAACATGATCTTGTGTTTACTCGCTGATAATAGTGTGCTTGACCATTCTGAGGATTTTTCTCATGTAAATATGTATATACTCTTGAATGACCAACCGTTTTCATATAAGACCACAACTCCTGTGAGAATGAACACTATAATTGTATCCTTGTATTTTGCTTTTGTAGACTCTATCCATTTAACACTAGTGTTTATTCTTTTTGGTTTTTGTGTGACCTTAGTATCTATGATATCTCTTAGATATAATTTCCATTATTAATTCAAACTACTGTTGTATCTAGGTTATTTTTAAATAAGTTTTTTTTTTCCCTACTGGAATACAGAATATAAAATCCTACGTATGCAATATGTTATAAAGTTTTGTAATGTACCAATTTCTACTGTAAATATCTTGTCTTGTCCTATTTGGTTGTTATTTGTGGAGCTTTTCTCCCCGGGCCTCCACTGAAAATGGACATATATCCAGCTGGACTAGTCCGGTCAACAAATGTAAAATAAATAAATAATAAATAAATAAATAAATATGCCTCCTTCTGCCAAAACTATAAGGTAGAAAGCACTGTCACCAACCACACTTATCAGCTACTATAAAGGCCCTTACCATAGGGTACCCAATTCTACTGTGTAATGTTACTGTTATCCAAATAGTAAGTGTGACCAGAACCTTTAAGGCTATTTAGGAGTAGCCTATACAGTATCACCAAATACATATGCAAGTACTCTCAGAGCTTAAATATCTCTAAACACAACCAGCCACAATTAAACGGTTTAAATATATTTAATAATAAATAATAAAAGCACAAGACAATACTCAACTCAACACAGTGACAACAGAGTTCAGCATCACATAAAATATTTGAAAACCACATTGCATAGATATAGAGAACAGCTAAACTAATCTTACTATTTTCCTATCTAGCTCAAAGAGAGATACTAAGATCTAATTCTTACTTACAGAGCCAGGCAAATATAGATGAGAAGTGCTGAAGAGATGTTTACATATCCAGAACAAAATACAAAATGCACAAACTTTCTCTCTGAGATAGTTCTTAAATTAATAATACACATTACTGCTGGGTTAGCTAGATGACATCACTATTTGGCACCTGTATCTAGTTCCCAGGCTAAACAGATATCAACAGAATTTAACATGTATCTATGAAAAATACTTATCTCTTAGAAGCGGACACTAATCTCTTAGAAGCTTGCCTGAAACTGGACGTCATAAAACAATTACCTTGGAAACCTGTAATTACCTCTGTTTCCAGATAATAGGAAAGCCTACAACTCTATACATTGTGTCTGCTTTGAGCTGAACAGTGATAACAGAGTCATAAACAAATTCCACTTATTTTCATAGAATTTGCAAGTTAACTCTATATTCTAGCCTTTACCATCAACACATACATTTGCATAGACATGTAGTTTATACACATTTCTGCTCTTTTTCCAGCAGGGTGCAATGTGGTTACGATCTTGAAGCTCAGTACAGAACATATAGTTTTTTTTTACATTTCTAAGGCAAGCATACAAATCATATTACTATTCACAAATGTCATAGAAATATTTACAAAATTCTACCTAGCTGGGCTGGCAGCCTTCGCACCAATCATTTTAAAACTAGATATAAAGTATAATTTGCATTTAGAATTGAATAAATTTCTTCTGCATGATTATTTTTTTTTCTTTTGATAAATTGATCAGCTTAACAAATATGTGTAATCCTTTTAAAATAAATATTATCAGCAATAGATTTAGGAAAATTCTTTCAAAATTTTTAAATTCACATCATGTAAATGATCAAGTTTAAGTAAAATATTTATCCAAAATTTTAAAACTAATTATTGACTTAATTAATGCATCAACCCAAAAGCTTCTCTCTCTCTCTCTCTCTCTCTCTCTTTCCCTCTCTCTTTCTGTTGTTTTTTTTTGAAAGATGAAAAAGACATAATATTTACCTTCACAGAATAATTTTAAAGGGATTCACTTCAGAAGCTTGAAATAATGAAATCTCAAATTTCAGTATCTCGAGCCCAAGAAGTGGAATCCACAAAACAACAAAAACGAAAAAACGCGAAATTCAAAACCTCGAATACCGGACGTTTTGAAGTTCGCGGTTTTACTACACACACACACACACACACACACACACACACACACACACACACACACACACACACACACACACACACACACACCATTCACCACACAAACATACACAATCACTCAACTACATGGAAACAGGGGGGCAAGCCCCCCTGCACCCCTATGTGGGGGGCTGCACCACTCCACCCCCTACTTAAATATTCTCACACTGAGGTCGCACTACATGCAAACACACACAAAACACCACCACACAAGCTACTTGCTCTTCGCACACACACATCACAGCAACAAAACACACTGACACACACCACAGCCCTTACCCAAACCCCTTAACACACACACTTACCTGAATACATGACCATAGCAGAACTTTAGAAGCGTGAAATTCAAAACCTCCGGTATTCAAGGTTTTAAATTTTGCACTTCTAAGCTTTTGCTATTATATGGATTGGGCTTCTTGGGCACGAAATACTGAAATCCGAGATTTCAGAGTTTCAAGCTTCTGAACGGAAACCTTTTAAAGATATGGAGACTTTATCATATTCATTCAATTAGGAACCATATGAGTCAACAAAAATATGGAAATATTTATGTCCTGCTAGAATGGGTTGGAAGTGAGTCAATAAACTTTGTTGGCATGGTTGTGGACCTTTAGGCACATGAAAACATGTGGTGGTCCTGTACTAGAATTTATACTTGGCAGTAAAAATGTGTTAATTAATGTATGCTATATCAAGCAAATGCATTGTCTTATGATTTTTTATTATGGATTTTATGCACTATTAATGATTTCTATGAGAAATGGCAGATCTTATAATTTTATCATGTTTAAATACATAAAGACTGGTACTTGAGACACGTAATCAAATACAGGTAGGATTAAAGTGTGCACACTTACTAGGAAAACTATAAAAAGCAAACAAAATAAACAACTTTACAAAATAACACCATCATTACTGCAATACTTAATTACTCAAAAATGATATTTTATTGCATTAGAAGGTCATAATTATCTCTTAATGGATCAAGATTTAAGAATACTTTTTCTACTCAAATATCAGTTTAATCCTGATGGAAAACTACCTTTTATCTTGATGTGCGATGTTAATTCTTTTGCTTCTGAAACATAGCTCATGTCCTTATTTCTACCATCATGTTCTCATTAAATCTACTAGAAAAACTAAATCTTTCAAAATGTCTGCAGCTTTTCGAATAGGCAAACAGTGCATTGCTTGCATTTGTCATTCTAAGAGCATGCACTTGATAATTAACTTCTTGAAGGATCCTAAACTGTTATCCTTCCTTCAAATATCAATTTACAATTTAAAATTTGAAAAAAAAATGTAGATGACTGTGGTAATTTGGATATTTAAGACAGTTTGGCAGCCTTTTTTATTATCAGTTACTAGATTCAGCTTGGTTACCAATCATTTTAAAACTAGACATAAAGTACCATTTGCATTTAGAATTGAAAACATTTATTCTGCATGATTATTTTTTCTTTTGATAGATTGGTCAGCTTAACAAATATGTCTAACTCTTTTAAAGTAAATATTACCATCAATAGATTTATGAAAATGATTTCAAAATGTTTACATTCACATCATGTGAATGACAAAGTTAAGTAAAAAGTTATCTACATTTTTATAACTAATTACTGACTTAATGCATCAACCCAAAAGTTTTTCTCTCTCTATCTCTCTCTTTTTTTGAAAGGGGGAAAGGCCTTATAATATATACCTTCATAGAATAATTTTAAAGATCTGGAGAGTTTATATTTTTCATATTCATTTGATCAGGAACCATGTGAGTCAACAAAAAATATGGAAATATTTATATCCTGCTAGAATGGGTTGGAAGTGAGTCAATGAACTTTGCATGGTTGTGGATCTTAGGCACGTGGAAACGTGTGGTGGTTCTGCACAAGAAATTATATTTGGTGGTAAAAATGTGTTAATTAATGTAAGCTATATCAAATAAATCTATTGTATATGATTTTTTGATATGGATTTTATGCACTATTAATGATCTCTATGGAGAAATGGTAGATCTTATAACTTTAGTATGTTTAGTTACATAAAGACTGCTACGTGAGGCATGTACTCAATCTCTGGAAACCAATACTGTAATTACTTTAGAAAAAATGGGTTTCTCGTCCAAATAGTATAACATTTTTGAAGGACAGAATGGTATATGGTATCATATTTTTTTTATCCTCCACCAGGAAGGTGGGTGAGGATGGAGGATACATTTTCATGCATATAAATATAATATGTGTGTGTATGTATGTCAAAAAATACTTATGACTGTAATGGATTCTGTAACAATAACTATATAATATATATACCTTATTAAATTTGGATGTTGAACTTTCTGCTTGGTTGGTTTTTGTTATATTTTTTCCCATTTGGAGTTCTTCAATTTCCAAGGAAGTTTCTTCTGCTTTTAATATATTTGATCCAAGAAATAAAACAGAGGTCAAGTTATATTACAATCTCAAAAATGGCAATATTAAAGAGTCCTCATATTATTGAATATTTGCACCTGTTTCATATGCTGGCATGGTCATGCTAATGATCTTGCAAGCTAGATCCTAAATTTATATGGAGCAAAAACTGTCAAATGTACAAAATGGTTTTATAAGAGACAAAACATCAGAGGTTAAATTGGCAACTTCCACTGCATATGGATAAAGCAAGTAGGGTCCAGAAAAAATATTTACTTATGTTTATTGACTACTCTTAAACCTATGAGTGTATGGGTCATAACAAGCTCTGGAAAGTTCATAGAGAATATGGATACTGAATCATCTTTACTTCCAGGTTAATCTTATCCCAGACAAGGAACCAAAGGTTATAAGTAAATATGGAAGACTTGACTTTGGAGGACTGTGACAAGGCTGTTTATTGCTACCCTAATTATTTAACTATTTTGCTGAATATATCATAAAGAATGTTGAGTTAGATGAACTGGATGCTAGAATCAAAACTGTTGGTTGAAATATTAACAATCTGAGCTATGCAAATGGTAACTACTCTGATGGATGAAAGTGAGGAAGAGTTAAAGTGCTTTTAGATAATGGTAAAAGTACAAAGTACAAACGATATTTATTCTGTTACTGTAGACACATTAGAAAAGATATAAGCCACATTTAGAAACAAATAAATGATAACATTTTATAGAATGCTTTGGATTGAGGAAAAGGGAAACTAGTACTCAGTTTAAATTATTCCAAACCATGAAAAACAAGAAGTGAGCAAACTGATTTTTGGACAGACTAGCTATTATATGAACTTTGCTATCAGTATGTCTAAGGTTACACAATCTTTCCAGGTTATGGTAATCCTAGCCACTGTTATGGACAAAAAAAATTTACCTGCTCAGGCTAAAAGAAGATCATTGCTCATGCCCTGCATTACTCTGTTGCATTATAAATAAAGCTTGCTGATCAACATAAAAAATATATGTTTTATCATCTAGTCCTGCCATTTGCTTGCAAACAGATGAGGAAAATGTGGAGGTAGTGGGATATTTTATTTTTCTGGGCTGAAATACCTTTTCAGATGAGGATTACAGACACAAAATTAAAATAATCTTTCTTCTTGAATAAAATGTAAACGGCACATGCATCACATTGTCAACAATTGTTATTATACTCAGCATTATGGTTTTCCTATCAATAACATATGATTAACAGAGTTGAACAGAAGTAAGGTTGTGTATCAGAAAATCAGTACTTTTGAACTGTGGATTTGAATAAACTTTTTAGATATCCTGTGGACTGGAAGAATATCAAATCAGTGAATACTTATGGAAATACTACAGGTAACTTTTACAACACTTTTTCTTATTTTTTTCTTACTGACCAAAATCTGTTGCCCACTGTTTTACTCTCAAAACAATTATTAACCAATTCTTCCTGACACAAATATATTATTACAATTATAAACATATCTTACTGCATTATTACAGAAACTTCTTCACAGATGATTTTCTGAATCTAAAGGTTAAGTCAGAAACCTAGATATTCCACTGCTGTTACTTGTAATGAGAAGCAACTCTATATATTGTTTGTATTATTATATTGTTTTTCTTTACTTGGATCTAAGTTAAGCTTGCTTTCACATATCCATCACTGTTACTTGTTGTTTGTCTTTCGGCTTTTACCGGTTAGGGGTCGCCACAGCGAAACTCCGGTCCACTAATGATTGGCAGTAGATTTTCACAAACGCCGAAGTGCCAGCTCCACGTTCAACCTTCAATGAAGTCACACCCATTTACGCATGTCTTTCGAATGCCCACCCAACCAAGGGGAGGACATGTAAACTCCACACAGAAGGCACTCCCCGCACTCCAGCCAAGAATCGAACGAGAGAACCTCTTGCTGTGAGGCAACAATGCTACTGCTGCACCAGAGTGGATGCCATCACTGTTACTGGTATAATGTAATGAGAATGAAATTCTTTATACTGTTGACTGCAATATGAATGCAATCCTTTACATTGTATTTAATTGTGTTTTATTTTTATTTTGCTCCTTTTGTCTTAAGCACAGATGTTTGATATCTCTGTGTATTGTATGTATCTTATATGTAAATATTTATGTCATTTGGAGCTTTTCTCCCTGGGCCTCCATTGAAAAAGGGTTTTATTGCCAAGTCAGACTTTTCAGATAATCAAATACAGTAAATAAATACATTCAGACAGTTCATTGGAAGTTCAGATTCTAAAACTAAAATTCAGATATTTTAGCCAAAAAATCTGAAGACAGGATTCACTGGAGAATATGCAAATCCTGAGAAAGATGGAAGACAAAAGAAAAAAGTTGGCAGAGACTTAGATGGACAAATAGTACTACTGAAGTAATGAATATGAATTTATAAGAACTTAAAGAAGCAGTTATTGACAGATATGACAAGTGTGTTAAGTTTACATCTCATAAAGAGGCAGGCTTGACTACAATAACAACAACAACTTGAGGGGATAGCTTTCATTTCAAGTCTAGAGGAATTTCAGCAGATGGACTTTGTGCATATCTTTCAACCTTGAAGTGTAAGAAATCTGGACAAAGCCAACATGAATATGGGGATAAATGATCAAGATTAGGGATACATTTTAAATATTACTCTTATAAACAGAAATTTGCTAGAATAATGAGTTTTGCATTAGTATGCATTTTCTGAGGTAACTATTTGAAATGTCGCAACTCACTAGAGTGAAATGCCTAGTGCCAACAAGCTGGATAAAAGACCAAAAACACAGGAGAAGAGTGAATCTTGAAAATTGCTCTTCAAGTTCCACCAGCAAAAAGGAGAAGACATTTTCTGACTAATATAATGTTCTACTAGTCACTTTCCTTATTCTCACCATCTCCTTCTAACTACAATTCTCTGTGTCCTACCAAACATGGACCTTTAATTTTTTTTCAGTCTTGATTTTGCCTGCAACCCATGGGGTTTTCTTATCAGCCCCCTGTGTGAACCAAGTCAAATACCTTGTTAAAGTTCTGATAGATTATGTCTGGTGACACTCTCCTCTCAAGTTCACCTGCAACCCAGTCATAAAATTGAACCAGGTTCAGCTGAGAGCTTCTTCTAGCCAAGATTTTTGCTACTTTGGAGAATATTCTCCTTTGAAAATGTTGCTATTCTTCCCCTCCACACTCTCTGACTTTAGCTGCCTTTTTTGTTAATATAGCAGGCCTGTAAATCTCCCCAGATTTTTGCTGATCACCTATTGGACAAGAGAATTACACTTTCCAACTTCCAAGCTCTTGGCACATTTGTACTAACCAGTTATCATGGTATTTGTTTTGAAGTTTGCCAACACACAGGTAAGAGATTTGTGGACTGTGGTCTTTATGCTTTATCCTCTCTAAGGGTAGCCAGTTCCCTCTAAACCTTTTCCCTTCCTGTCCTGGTATTTGTCCACTGTTCTCATTCAACCTGCTTCTCTCCCATCAATGTACCCTCATTTTCCATTCCTTTGTGAAGACAGAATCATATCAGCTTCTTACTTAGTGAAAAAAAAAACTTGAAATTTCATGTTCATCCCTTAAATAAAACAACATTAATAACAAATAATGAAAATCAAATCATTCTGTTCTGAGATTATTTAGTGTTAACTCATTATTATCTTCCCTGCCATTATTTCTGTGAGCACCCATATTAACAATAGTTGCATAAAAGTAAGCAAGCTAGAGTCAGACTTGTCAAATATTGAGTACCACTCTGCATTGTGTGGTGGAATACAGTCCTGTATGAGGTGGCGAAGCTAGTAATGACACTATTTTTCTTTGGTGTCTATTGCCAGCATGTACCCTATGTTTCTTATTCCTCATCCCCTACCTTGATCTTTCTCAGTAGCTCTCCTTCCTTTGCTCCACTGTTTCATTCATTTCTGTCTCATGGTGAAAGCCTGGCACCTAGGAGGGCCTCCTCAGCTCTTTCATTCTCCACTGAGGTGGGAGTCAGGCATTAGGGAGTGGACCAGACTGCTAGTCACAGCAGCACCACTCTTAACCAACTAGAGTTTCTAACTTGGGGGTTGGCATAATGGTTAAAGTGTTTCTCTCACAGATACCAAGATAGAGGGTTTGATTCTCATTTTGGAAAGCTCGTCTAGGCTTAAAGTGACCCCCTGGTGTCATTAGCCTGGTAATCATCTATAAACTTCACAACAGCTCTGTAGAGATCTAGAGATCTACAGTTGGTTTATATACTGCATGCCTCCACAGGTGCATGTTTCCCCCTGTCTAGTGATATGTTCCCTGGACAACATACTTTCAGCAGGCCCATTTTGCATAGGAAGCATGCATGCTTCTACATACATGCCATGCTCCTATCTTATTGCAAGGCACACTAGGGCAGTGTACACTCAGCAGTCTTGATCTTCACAAATGCAAAACCTGGTGCTCCCACCAGGTGTCACCAAAACAAACAGCCAGTGTCACACCCCCTCTACTCACTATCTCCCCCACCCATCCTCTCTACTACCTGTGGTGTTAATAAAACAAAGGTCATGTGGGTTGCATCATAACTTTCATCTCTCTGCACCACAGGAGTGGGCTGGCATATACCTCATGTTGCCCCAAGATGAATGTTTGCTGTTTGTTGTGCTCTTCCAGAAAGTACTATGCAAACTTGCTCCTTTAAACAATTGTTGCTTTTTTCTGGTGTTGCCTATTATTTCACATTCTCTAAACATTTCTGGTTCCCTTCACTGGTTCTCCTGCTGCATATATGTGCTTTTGCAGTAAGACTCTCTGATATCCTCTGAGTGTTGGAATGCCAACTTGCTGCTATGCACTGTAGACTGTACAGCAAGGTGACTATGACACATGTGTACAATTTACAGCTATATAGTCATGCCTCCTGTCATCACCTGCCATTCACAGCCCACATACCTCTGCTGTGGTACTGTTAGAAAAATTGATGTAGCTATGTGTTCATTCCCTTATAGTGTGCTATACATAATCTAAACCATTGGCCCACATACTTAATCTGTCACTAACTACATGCATTATCCCATCAGCTTTCAAACACATAACTATTATCCCACTACCAAAACGTGCTTATTCTCTCACATCTCCAGGATTACAGACCAATTTCAAACCTTTGCCGCATAGCTAACATTTTCAAAAAAATGACTTGCCAATAGTTGTTAAATGCATAAACAACTACAATCTACTCTCTGGTCAATAACATGGTGTTAGAAATTCCTTTAGTACACTGACTGGCCTACTCTCAGCTACCAAGAGCATTTATAATAGTATTAATGATGGACATATTGCAGCTGTTTGTTGTTAAAGTGACTCATTCCTCTCAGATAGTTTACCATAACCTTCTACTCCATAAAATACAGAAACTTAATTTTGTTGAAAACACCATTCCTTGGTTAAGAAAACACTTGAAAGATAAAACCTTTCACATATACTAAGCCCAGGGAGGAGAGTACAGACTTTGGCTAAATTTCATTATCTAAAAAGGGAATCCCCAAAAATGGAGTTACACAAGACTAAATCATAGGTCCACTTTTACTCTCACTACTCATTAATGACATCACAGATCTACCCAACCACAAATTAATTATGTACGCAGATGATATACTTCTGTTGGAAGCTAGCAAAACTTACCATTCAGTGCAACTGAAGTAATTAAATAACGATGGGCATTTGAGTTTCAGACTTTGTGTGCTTTAGAAAATGCATGCTAACACAAATCATGTTATACTAGTAACTAAGTTTATAACAGCAATATTTAAAATATGTCCCTATATTTCGAACTTTTCTTTTTTTTTTCCAAAAATCTTTATTAAATTTACACATATGACAAAGGCAATCTTACATTTATATAAATGATAAACATACAAAATATCACTTTAGTTGCAAACCATTTACATCACAGACACCATTGAAACAACTGTAATTGTAAACATTATCCATCCCTTATAAACCATCCAGTCATTGTCAGTTAAGTATTATATGGCTCATTCAAATCCTTCCTCTTAAAGCTCATTCCTGCTCTACATACATTTTCCAACAATTCCCATTTTTCCTATGTAGTTTGTTCATTCCCTTTTCTAAAGATTCCAATTCCACTTGTTTTATCTCTGTTACTATATTCACTATTTTATTTATTATTTATTTTACATTTGTTAACCGGGAGAGTCCGACTGGATACATGTCCATTTTCAGCGGAGGCCCGGGGAGAAAAGCTCCAAGTACATAACAGACATATGAACATTGTTAATGCAAAAAAAGGAAGATAGTTGAGTTCTAAATACAATATAAAGATACATCACATCTTGGGGAAAAAAAAACAACAGCAGCATATAAAAAAAAACATAGGTCAGTTACAAAGGCGAGGCGCCTTGTTAAAAAGCGGTTAAGGATAGTGTGGTAAGAGAAGGGTAAATGATAGTGGTTAATCAGGTTTGGAACAGGGACATTGCCAGAGAGTATTGAGATGGGGTTTAAGCTTTTTTTTGAATTGTAGGAGTGAGGGTTCTGAGGTGAGCATGGTCGGTAGGGAGTTCCACATTTTACCTACAAAGTTTGAGAATAGAGAATCCCCAGCAGAATTATTGGCTTTGGTAGTTTGAGCTAAGATCTTATTGGAGGAGCGTAAAGATTGCAGGTTAATATAGGGGTAGTATGTTTTTCAGAGCTGTGTTTTTTCTCTGGGTGATAGTATCTGGTGAGCCGCCGCTGTTTTGGTTGAAATGGGAGGGGGTTGGAAAAACTCCACCACCCTAGTTGCTTCAAGTTAGTGTGTGGTGGTGCTCTAAAGGTAGAATTTGTGGCAAATCTAGCTATGTGATTGTTGTAAGAAGGCCTGTTAAGGGTTGTCTTGTTGTTTGGGTTTGTGTAAAGAGGGGAGAGAAAAGAAGTGAGTAGAGATGTAGGTGTGTTAATTGTAATTTAAGTTGAGAGGTGAGAAGGTTTGTTAGTATTAAGACTTTATTTTAGATTTTAGATTTTACCTTACAAATGTGAGGAAATGGGGTTTAGAATATTTAATGCATTTAATCTAATACCTTTGTGTGAGCCTCTGTATAGTGATTCCATTGGAGGATGTGATAGAATTGGAGGGGGTGAAGAGTCTTGTTAGTGGGAAGTCTTGTTAGTTTTGTTTTGTTGGGGTTGAGAGGTTTGTGTTGGGGTTGAGAACCCAGGGATTTAGGTTTTGTTGTATTTTTCTGGAAGGTTGAGGTTGGTCTGGAGGTGAAGCAGGTTGATGATGGAGTGCTGATGATAGATCGAATACTCTGCATGCATGGGGGTGATTGGCATGTGTGTGAATGAATGTGAGGAGAATTGTGAAGAGGTGAGGAGAGAAGAGAAGATGCAAATCCTTTGCAAACAGTAGGTATGTCCTGCCATAGTCCAGCCTGTTTGTCCTGCCAGAACAGCTATTACCATTTTGGAGGTAATTGATGAGAACCTATTTTAATGTATGTGAGGAGGGTTTCATTTGGAGGTGGATGAATGTGGTTCACCTCAATCACAAAGGAGAGGTGATAGTAGAGGTCTAAAGAGAGAGAGTGATGGAGATTAATTGAAGTTATAGATTATTGATGGTATTGTGAGTAGGGCTGATGTGGTACTGTGATTTTGTAGCTTTGCATTATTGCTGAGTTGGGTGTTTGCTAGATTGTTAATTAGTTTTTCCATCCATTTTTTGTTTGTTTTTTGGCTTTCTATAATTTGTAGTGTGAGAGTATAGCTTTAGGTGGGTAGAGGTGGTGAGCTAGTAATGCATACCATTTTCCATATGGAGGGACAAACATTTTACATATGGAGGGATGAAGGCTATTGGAGAGACGCGTATATGTATATGATTCTTTTACAGAAGAACTCAGCTGGGTGAAGGTCAGGCTGCTACTCAGCTGTTTTGCCTTTTTGCTTAGGAAGAGAGGGCATTTTTTTAGAAGAGAGATGTTATAAAAAATATAATCAAGGTTGTAGTTGCTGTATTCTGCTGGTTGTAATAGCTGGTATTGGTTGCTTGTGGTGGTAGTTTTGATTGTTTTGATTGTTTGTTTTGGATAGCAAATTTGAAATGTTGTTTTGGTTAGTTTATGTGTACAATTGTTTTTTGGGGTTGGTGGTTTGGGGGCCTGTGGTCAGTTTGGGGTTGGTCACCAGGTTGCTTTGCTTGATTATTAAGGTGTTTGGAATTAAGGTGGATAAAGGGTTTTGGTATTAAGGTGTTTTTTAGCATTTTTTATCATTTCTTAGTTTCATTTCTAAGTTGCCGGAAGGTTTGGTGGGAGTCCAAGATAGATCTTCTTTCCAGATAATTACATTACCTTTGTTTTCTTTGGAGGGATTTTGGATTCTTTTTTCTTTTTTTCTGCCAAACGGTTTTAGTTCTAATTGGTTTTTGTGGAGTTGGCATGCTGTTGGGTAGATTTGTCTAGTTGAAGAGGAAAGTAGATAAGTCATTATTGGGAGACAAGAGACTAGAAGAGTTGTCAGCTTGGGCTTTTAGTTTATATTTATTCAGTTTTTTTTTTTATTATTATTATGATTTTTTTTGGTTTTTTTTTTTTTTGTTTTAGTTGAATGGGGTTCTACTTCTTGTATTGATAGGTGAAATATTGATTTTCTCTTGATTTTTTTTTTGGTTTGATAGTTTTTTTTTTTTTCATTCTTTTTCTTTTTGATTCTGAGACACAACTCTCCATCTGTCTCACCCTGCATCAACAAGTCATCATCTCAGTCCATAGTGCAACAGCAGCATCCACAACCATCAAGTCACCCTGCCACCAATAATCCCAAAAGCTCCCACCCACACACTCTAAACAAGTTCAACCCTATCTAGTTTACCTTGCTCACACCTCTACTATACAAAAGTACTTATAAACAACTTCTTTTGGAGAAAATGGGGGTATAAAAATACCTATAAAACACTTCACAGGCAAGAAACTACATTTTCTAGACTATATGTGTTATTTATGGGATAATATCGTCGCCTATCTCTTCTCTCTTCTTTATTTTTTTTTTTCTTCCCAGTCCTTTTTTTTTTTTTGTTTTTTCATTGCATTTTGTTTTTATTTTTTATCAGTCTTAAAGAGGTTAACAGGTTTTTTGCATGTATTTTGTCATTCTTATCAAAAGAAACTATTATTCCCTACTCCAAATTATTCACTCTATTCATAATATCTATAAATAAAAGATATCTATAAAAAAATGCCTACATAATATCTATTTTATCTCATTCCCAGTAGTATTTATACTGCTAGAGGAAATTTGGCCAAAGCTTTGTGGAACTTCCCCTACTCTTCAGCATAGGGTGATTCTTTTGAGTGTGGCACATCAATCTTCCTGTTTCTGGTCCAGGTGCAGAGGCCACCTGGAAAAAGAGGGAGAAAACAGGGAGGCTTTAAGCCAAACTGAAATGGTGGTGAAAAGTATTGAAAATGAAGTAGAAATTGTAGATTCACTACCAGAAATGTTCACAAATGATTTGGGAGGAGAGAAAACATTGCTTTCAAATGGAGAGGAGGTCAAGAAGCGACCTGCGTTGAACACAGAGGTGGCAATGTATTTGTAGTAAAATTTTCAGAAAAATCTGTTTGAATCAACAGAAACAGTAGAGAACTGCATTATTTCAACCCTTCAGTCAGGAGGGTTGCAGGTTGATTATTTAGAAGAGATGATAAACCAGAGTAAGCCAGAAAGTGGAGTGGGAGCATCCTGGAGTGAGAGTATGGAGAAAATAGAAAAATAAAATGTGCCAGAGAAGGTTCCAGAGAAAAAAAGACCTATGTTGAAACAGTGAGAGAAGGGCTAAAGAAGAGATGGAAATAAAGGAAACAAAGAAGAAATCGGTTGTTCAGGTGAGCAGCAAAAAGAAAGAAGGTTTGGACAGATATGGGGTATGGGACAATGTTATAGTACTGCTGGGTGTTAAAATTAAAGAGGTAATAGCTTTCATTTCAATTAATTTAATTTTAAATTGGTCAGACTATGGACATTTTAGGGGGGGTTATAAAAAAAAGAAAACAGACTTTTCATGGTCAGAACATGTTGTACAACCTTTTTTAGACAAACAAAAAGGGGGTTGATTCAATTTAGAACTGAAGTAAAAGCAAAAGATTTGAAAGAACATTTGTTGGCAATATGTAAAGATGTGATGGACACTAATAAAATATATGATGAAAGAGGACTATGGACTGGGGGATAGGAATGTGGAGTAATTTTAAAAATGGAAAATGATAATGTGATACACATACCTAATATTATTAATGTTCGTGGTAATAGAGGGTTTATAAAATATAGAAGACAACTTAAAACTTCCTATTTTTGTGGAAAGAATGATCATTTAATTAATGACTGTGACAAAAAAGATGTTATTTATGTGGTCTGACAGGTCATAATGCAAAGAAATGTGAAATAAAGTATAAAAAATATGGCACTGCAGGACATTCATGGTTAGAGTATGGGATAGAGACACAAGAAAATAAAAATAAAACAGAAACTGTAAATGAAGTTATACAAGAAAAAGAGACAGAAGAAGATGTTGTACAGGAAGATGCACCACAACTAAAAGAAATGCAGAAGTTGCTTTTAAAATTAAAGAGAAAGATAAAGGAAAGAAAAATAAATAGATGAGACAAGTGAAGAAGAGTCAGAATGGCATACAGTAAAAGGCAAGAAAAATTCAACAGGAAAGAGGGTTAGGGGATGAAAAGAAAGTTTAAAATATAATGGTAAGAGAAAATAAGAAAGGTAAGAGATAAAAATATCAGTTATACAACTGTTCTATAATGTTGAAAATGTTAGCTTTAAATGTGAACAGTCTGAAAGCTATTAAGAGGAGAATTAGTATTATATATTGGTGTGTGGCCGCAGATGTTCAAATAATAGTGTTAGAAGACATTAGATTGTTAACAGAAGAGGAAAAGGTGCAAATAGAAAGTCTTTGTACTGCTATCTGAAACACAGGTAAATAAACATGTTCATGTATATGTATATTGTGTAATGAAAATATAAAAATATTAGATATAACAATACTAGAACTAGGGAGAATAACTGTAGTTGATTTGACATGTAAAAAGCATGTATATATGGTTATAGCCTCATGTGCATATGTGAAAAAAAACTTTGTTTAAAGTATACTTAATTA
The DNA here is from genome assembly GCF_019279795.1 of Protopterus annectens. Classification (NCBI taxonomy): domain Eukaryota; kingdom Metazoa; phylum Chordata; order Ceratodontiformes; family Protopteridae; genus Protopterus; species Protopterus annectens. The sequence goes on from NC_056751.1 coordinate 569,821,591, forward strand.
TGTTTTTGTGAATATGGATATAAAAATGTGAGGTGATTTTTGCTTGTAACATAAGGAATAAAAAGGACTGTGATGCTAAAATAGTTACAGAAATTATGAGGAGGGGACAATTAAAAGTGTGGGAGAATAAACACCGAACCTATAAAAGGAATGAAATTAAGACAGAAACTGATTACTTCTTAACATTAGAAAGTTTAAAAATTACTCAGAAAAGAATAAAATATACTCAATTTTCTGATCATGTGGTTATTTGGATAACAATTCATGAAAATGATGAATATATTAAAATAGAAAATGAGTAAAAAGTATTAATGAAAAAGAATTAGATATAGGAGATAGAAAAGAACATATAGAATTGTGGAAACAATATATTAACATGAGACCTTTTTATGAAAATTGGACTATTTGGTGCACACAATTTAAAAATAAATATAGAAAGTTTTTTTAGAATATATAGAAAAGAAGAGGAAAAGGGAAAAAGTGGACTACAGAGTATTAAGTAAAGATTGTTAATGGTTTAGTAGAAAAGCATAGAATATTATATAAAAAAGAAAGAAATATATAAAAGAAATCGAGACAAGATTAATAATTTGTTACATAAGCAAAAATATTGCTTACAAATAAAAAAAGAGGAAGTAGCACCATATTTATGTAAAATAATGAAAGAAAATAAAATAATAAGAGAATTAAAAATAAAGAAGGGAAATATGAAGCAAGAAGGAATATATGAAATAATTAAGAGCTATGTACGACATTTATATGGTTAAAGAGAAGTCTGCATAGAACAAATTTATAATTGTGAGAGATTTACTAAAGGAGACAATGAATATTTAGAAAAAAATAAATATAAATGAGATTATGAAAGATCTTAGCATAATTTCAGCCATGGGAATACATTGGATTGAATATAATATGTATAAAGAAATGGAAAACTGGCAAAAAAGTGGTATTTATAAAAGTTATGTATGAATGGATGGAAACAGGGATTAAGTATAAGGAAATTTGTACAGGAGTTATAATATTTATGTTTAAGAAAGGAAATAAAGATGAGATAAAAACTGAGCACCTATAATGTTAAATAATATGGACTATAACATTTTATAAGTATAATAGCTAAAAGAGTACAATGTAAAATGGAAATGTCATATGATCAATGTTTGGAAGAAAAGGAAAGGTAAGTCAGGAATTATTGTGGTTAATAAGAGAAGTAATTGATGACATTTTTGATAAAATGTTAAAAGTTAAGGTTATGATAGGTGATGTAAGTAAGGCATATGATAATATCCAATATGAAGCATTATGGAAAATTTTGCAGGCATATAACATGTGACCAAATATTACAAATTATTAAATCAATATATGAAAAGAATTATGTGAAATTAAACATAAATGGTTGGATTGGGGAAGATGTGAAAATAGAGTGAGGAATAAAACAAGGATGTCCACCTAGCAGCATATTTTCATTAGTCATGAATATAGGAGTTATGGAAATAAAATGGCAAGTAATGAAGGATATAAAATGATGAAAGTGGTACAAATACAACAATAATAATGAATACGTATGCTGACAACATTCTAATAATTGCTAAAGAATTATGGATGGAAGTAATAAATTAAAAATTAAGTATAGTATTAAAGAAAATCAGTTTAAGTATAAATAAAAAGAAAAGTTAAGTATTTGGTTATGAAGGTATACTAGGAGGCTTAGAATATAATGAAAACTATATATATTGGGTATGGTATTTGGTAGAAGTGAATATAAATGTGAGCAATGGGATAAAGTTATTAAAGGAATCAAATATATGATTGCTTTCTGGAAAACATATAGAATTTCATATTGAAAGAAAACACATTTGATAAACACTATACTATTGGGTAAAATAGCCTAGGTTGCAAACATTTACATGATACCAGTGAAGTATAAAAAATAAATTATGATGATAATATTTTCATTTATCTGGGGGCCAAGATTAAACTCTGTAAAGAGAGGAATTTTATATATGAAAATATATGGGCTGGGATTAATAAACGCAATTGTATATGCAGCTTCTTTAAATATGTATAAAGTATTAAAAGGAGTTGTGAAAGATAATAAAAATTTGGTAGAGACTATAATATACAGTAAATACAAGGACATTTGAGAAGAAATGAAAATAATGAAAAGAAGTAAATGTGTTATTAATGAAGAAAATAAAGAATTTCATAGTAAAATTATGTTATGGAAATTTAAAAAAAGTAATAGAAAAGAACAGAAAGGAACGGTATGTTAATATTATGAAATCCATTTATTTTGTTGATCCATGGAAAGAATTAGAAATAAGTAAGAGAAAAGCAATAATGATGAGATATATTAAAATTATATTATTATTTATTATAGAAATTATAAAAGAATTAAAGAATGTAATGATTTTTGGGGGAGGTTGTCCATAGGTAAATTACCAGTAAAAGCAAATATGGCATACAAAAGCAAACAAGATAGAATATGTAATAAGTGTAAAGAGTTTGAAACTACAGAACATATATTTTTAAAATGTGAAAGAATTCAAGAGTTGTGGAAAGGAGTATATAAACATGATTTGGTTAGAATTACTTGAAATTTGAAATGTTAAACATGGACATGATAAACTATGGTTATTATGGAAAAAGATCTCAAGAAAAGGCAAGGAAAGTAGAGTTATATTTTACATAACATGGACAATGTGGAATGAGAGACTTAAGATCAAATGCAATGGAGAATGGACATTGACAAAAATATTGGAGAAATATGGTTTTGATTGTGGGTAAAAGGGTGGGGGAATACTTAAAATGATGTTAATGATGAATTGAGTGATGTAATTCATGTAGATAATGTAAATATGTGAATATGTAAATATGTAAATAATATGAAATATATGAATGTTTACAAAAAATACTCATCATTGCTGTGAGTGGGACCTATATTGAAGGAGCCCTTCCTGTTTCCATTCCAGTTACAGAGGCAGCCCAGAAGAAACAGGGAGGTCCAGGTAGAGAGAGAGAAGGAGATGATGGAGTGGTGAAACAAATGGAGGAGAAACTAAATATCAAGACCAGAGCATTTCTGCAGGATTCTGTGGAAATATTTCAAAGAAATCTGTTTGATGGAGATGTGTCAGCAAATGATGGATGTATAATTGCAACACTACAGTCAGGAGGATTGTTGGGATGATTTACTTAAAGAAATAATGTTGTAGAGTGAGCCAGAAAATGAAGACGTTTTCTGGGGGGGCATTATGGAGAAAATACAAAAGGTGGATGCAGAGAATCATTCGGAATATTGGTAAAATGGAAAAGAAAACATATGTAGACAAAGTAAAAGAAGGCAAAAGTGAAGTAGCAGAAAAGAAGGCAGAAGAAAATGAAATACAGAAGTACATGGTAAGGACTCAAAGTAGGGAAGACAAAGAAATTGACAGGTATGAAGTGTGGGACAATTTAATAGCTTCATTGGGTGTAAAAGCGCATGAGGTAAGAGCATTTATTTTTATTAACAAAGAAACATTTTATGACATTATATTTGAGACCTTTTTGTCAATGGAAAATTTTTATTGGAGAATATGAAAAAAAGAAAGATTATAACCCATGGAATCTTTATGTGATAAAAGCATTTAACAGGGAAACAAAAAATAAAAATGTGAAAAATCATGTACAGTTTTGAATAGAGGTAGAAAGAGAGACTTTTAAAGGACATTTCAAAAAACTTTATGTAAAGAACTACTGAACATTGCAAAAGTTTATGACAAAAGGGGTCTATGGACTGCTGGCTAGGATTGTAATGTTGTGCTAAAAATAGAAAGAGAAAAAAAAATGTATACATATACCAAGCATGATAAATGTATAGGGGAATAAGGATGTTATGAAATATGGAGGACAACCCAAAACATTTTTGTGGAAAAGAAGGACATTTAATAAGCAACTGTGACAAAAGAAAATATTATATGTGTTGGGAAATGGGACATGATGTAAAAAATGCAAATTGGAATGTTATACATTTAACAAAATTGGACATTTACAGGTGGATTGCAAAAATGAAAATAAGAGTAATGAAAAATAAAAATAAAGAGAAGAAAATAAACAAAGAGAAGACATTTCAGAAGTAGTGAAAATAGAAGAAAAATTAGAAGGGAAAAAATAATAAAGAGGCCATAGAAGAAGGATCTGGAATAAGTGATGAAGAAGACATAAACTGAGAGGTAGTAAAAGAAAACAAATCTATTTGTAAAAGGGCAAAACAACAGAAAAAGAACATTTAAAGGGTTAATTACAAAAGAGAAAAGGGAAAATGGATAAAAAGGAATATATACAGCTAACGATTGGGGGTTGATATAATGATTAAGGGATCTATATCACTTCAGTGAAGTGACAGTTCAGCAAAAGACATTTTATCGAGAATGCTGTTCATTGAAAGCCACTGACCCCCCCCCCGCTAATTACATATATCAATTCTGAGATTGCATTACAGTGAGGAAAGGGCAAATTTCCCAACCTCACTATACTGTGATCTCAGTATGAACAGTTCAATGTAAGTGAACTGAAAATGCCGTTTGCTGAACAGAATTTTCACTGAAGTGATATAGACTCAATTAAGGTGTTTGACTCACAGACATAGGCACAAGGTATAGTGTTTGAATGTCACCGTTGGGAGGGAAATTGATTAGGTTTAGAATGGCTTTTTAAGAAAGCTAGCTTAGTGATTAGTTGAATTTATCAAACCATTAATCTAAGGAAAAAGGAAAAAAATAAATTTTAGAGTGTTTTCTGTAAATGTGAATAATATTAAGAATGTAGTAAGAAAAATAAGGATTTTTGGAGTGATGTATTACCTGTGATGTAGATGTTATTATATTAGTAGGTATAATGGGGGGGGAATTCAATAAAGGCTACACTTTTATTTTATGTAACCAAAAAGAACAGTATGAAATGCTACTGGATGCTGGATGCCTCAGAGAAACACGAACACCAAGTTATATTCCACAAATTTAGTATATAACTATTTAAAATGATGTAAGATTAAGTGCTTTCATCCACATGCAATGTGGACTTCATCAAAATAACATCAATTAATCAATTAGCCTTTTATATATTCCTTTTGGCAGCAAAAGTTTAAAAAAACAGCTTCATTTAAAGAAACATCTTTATTTAAAGAAAAAGTGAATTTTTCTAAAGACAGTATGCTTCTATAAAAGATGCATTTAAAATGTGCATTTAAAATCACACGTACCAAATAATGCTCAATTTTCTTATTGTAATTCATAAAATATAATATGTAATATATTATTTATGTCTTAAATTTTATAATATATTATAATACCTATGCTTCGTGCAATAATTTATTAATTAAATTTTATTATTTAAATTATAATTCATCTCAATTTCCTTACCATCTTATAAATCGATAAAAATACAAATATCAAATGACAAATGAAATCAAAAGTAAATACAAAATAAAAATAAGAATAAAAAATAATAAAATCAAATTCATTCTTAATATCAATTAATATTGTTCAGCATTCATTTTCACAAGCAAAATGTGAAATACAATATAATCCATACAAGCATATTCTTGCGAATCCTACATATTAACCTGTAAAATAGGTTTTATTGTAATGTAGTCATTTAAGCCAGGTTTGTTTGAAGCATCAGTTAGTATCTGCCATTTAGCTTCCTTTAAGCCTAACAATGCTTTATAGTTGCCTCCTCTTTGCCCTTGCCTAACTTGTTCCAGGATAGAAAATCTAAAACCGTGACTTTCTCCATGTTTGTCTATATGCCTAAACAGGGCATTAGATTTTTCTTTTTTTTTTATGGCATACAGATGGTCATAAATTCTCCTTTTGAGCATTCTCTCCATTTTACCTATGTAGAAGCTTGGACAGGTCATGCATTTGGCCATATATATAATATATCTGGTGTTACAATTTCCATACTGAAATGTAATTCTTGTCCTATTTATGTTTTCCAGAATAATGCCTTCCTTTTCTAGTATGACTTGACACTGTCTACAGCTACCACATTTTGTAGTGTGTCTATTCTGCTGGTTGATATTCCTGACCATGTTACCTCTCTCCAAAATCATCCTTACATTTTTCCCCATTTTATATACAAACATTGGAGTATCTCCAACTATATTTTTTATTTCATCATCTGTCGTAAGTATATTCCAATTCCTGTGTAGGATCTGCTTTATTTGATTAACTTGAGGTGTATATTCCAAAATACAAGCCTTATTGTACCTTTTATCCAATTTGTCAGTCATAACAGTGGTTATTAATTGTTCTCTTCCTAGTACTGGAAAATATTTCTTACCCCATTCACCAACTACATATTCCTTAACATTGTTCAGCAAGTGCAGTGGGTATTCCCTAGCACTGAACAATGTTTTTATAAAATCATTTTCTTCAAGCATTTCTGAGTATGTGGACATCATTCTAGCTGCTAGTATACACTGCCTTTTAAATATATTTCTCATCATTTTTTGAGGATGATTGCTAGTATACTCCAAGTAATTATTGGAGAATGTATCCTTCCCGTGTATACGAGACTTGAATCCATTGGCTGTACTAGATATGAACGTATCCAAATACGCTATACCCTCTATACTGTAAGAATGTGTAAACTTTAAGTATTCACCTGCATTATTTATGTATGCAATTAACTCATCTATTTTATGTACTGGACCTTCCCATATAATAAGAATATCATCCAACAACCTTAAATAATATCGTACATATTTAAAGTATTCACTTTTGAAGATGTTCTTAGTCTCCCAATCTAGCATGACCAGATTTGCAAAAATGGGGGCACAAGCAGCCCCCGTTGCTACTCCTCTGGTCTGCTTGTAGTATCCACCCTCAAAATATATGCAGTTATGTTCCAGTACAATAGACATAAGTTCCTTTATTAAATTAATTTGTTCCCATTCTAAGCCTGAGTACTGCCTTATACTATTACAGAAGCTTTCTAATACTTCTTGTTTGGGAATGCATGAAAATAAGTCTATCACATCCACTGTAATATAAACTATTCCTTCCTGCCAAACATCTGGAGTTAGATTGCCTAGTAAAGCCCAATAATCCTTTATTAAATGAGGTATCCTGGAATATATGTCCTTGAGCCATTTCTCAATAGCACTACCTAATGGAAATGTTTTTGAATGGCTGCCAGAAACAATAGGATGGAATGGAGGGTCAGTAATACTCTTGTGAACTTTGGGTATACCTACTATAGTTGCTAATATTGGATATTCTACCTTTAGGTATTTATAGGTATCATGTGTGATATGTCCATCTAATAAAAAGTCTTCCAGGTACATGTTGATTTGTCTATATCCTATACTGATTTCGTTTTTTGATACTATACTGTAGTTTCCTGACTCCTGTAAAATTTTATACATCTTGTTCATATATTCAAATGAGTCACATAAAACCACACCTCCACCTTTATCAGGTTTCATCACCCTGATGTTACTTTTGCTTTTTAACTGTTGAATTAGCTGTGTTTCTTCATTCGTAAGGTTATTCAATACTTTCTTGTGTCTTATACTGGTTTGTAAACAATATATTTCCCTAGTGATGATTTTTTCATACACAGCTACACTTGGGTGTGTAGGAGGGATATAAACACTTTTTTTCCTCAACCCATCCTTAATACCTGAACATGGTTTGTTGTGAAAAAAAAATGGCTAAATTAATTTTTCTACGAAATAACTTAATTTCAGTTAGGCAATCGACTACATGGAATTTTGTCCAAGGTATGTATTTCATACCTTTCGAGAATAATTTGAAGTACTCTTCTCCAACAACATTGCTGGTCTAATTGTATATATTAAAGTTGTCCTTACTACATACAATACCATCCATATTCTTCTCATCTGTACCTGGTTCTGCTAATGCATAGTTGTCACTGCTTGTCACATCGTCAATACATATCTCCTGTTGTTCCCCCATTCCTGGTTCATAAATTTTTTCTGTCCCCATTCCTGTGTAGTCCTTCTCCACTTCCAGTTCTTTTTCCAATTCTGCTGTGATGTTTGCTTCCCACCTACATGAAAATTTTAATTTCCAACTTCAAAATGTCCTTCCTGTATATAACTCTGAAGTCCGTCTGTATCTTTATCATTAAAAACCACAGTGTTTCCCCTTGTGTTGTCTTTCCAAGGGTACACTCTATTAGACTTGTACTCGGCTACATCTCTATTTATCTTTTTGTTTTTCTTCACTTGTATTGTCTGGGCTTTCTTCTCTGGTAGTGTGTATTGTTTTATATAAAGCTTTTCCCACTGGTCAAATAATAAATCTTTTGTTATAGCATTATTTAATTTCTCTGCTTGTGCGGTGAGCTTACACAATTTTTCATCATTTTTCTTAATTAAAAGATGCATATAATCAAAACCAAAATTATTAAACAAACTATCAAATTCTTCACAGACTTGATCATTCAAAAACACCTCCATAGGTATTTCAAAAAAACGAAGTCCCCTAGGGACTATATTCAAAGTAAGACATTTATTCAAATAAGCATTATCTATCTTTACACCTTTTATTGCATTCAATGTTCTTCCGAATGAATAAGTAAGCTCTTTTAATGTCCCATTGACTATATTAGCTTGAATGTGTTCAGGCCCATTTGCCTGACTCAATTTATTAAAACATACATCTCTTTGTAAAAAGTCTTCCAACTGGGCGATACACTGTCCTGTATTACATTTAGTTGTATTGTTACAAGTAACACTCACTCTGGGACTAGAACTATGTCTTGCAGTACCTTTCATATTAGCCGTACCACTGTTCACTGCTGTTGAATGAGTTTTTTCTGCCATGGTACGTTTGGGTTTGGTTCCTGTTCGACGAGATTCCTCATCCAGGTTGTATAGTGAAAAATCAAAAGTAAAATCTTTCTCAGATAACCTGCTGTTGTCATTTGCAGTTCCATGCATACATACATTTTCCAGAGCTGCAGATGCACTAATAACTTCCCACTGGCCATTGGGCAATTCAGAATCCACAATACTACCAGCAGATTGATTGGACCCTCCGAATGTACGTTGCGATGCCTGCCCTTTCGGACCAAGTTGTGTCATTAGTTCCATTAAATGGGTTACTTCCTCTTTTAGGATTGAGACTTCAGAATGCAGTCTCTGCAACTCATCCTTGCCAGCCGGGGAAGACTTGTTGGAAGGAAATTCATCCAAGGTATCCATGCCAAACGACTACTGAATCACACTATAGCATTCAAGCAACAATGTAACCAAAAAGAACAGTATGAAAAAGCTACTGGATGCTGGATGCCTCAGAAAAACACGAACACCAACAAGTTATATTCCACAAATGTAATATATAACTGTTTAAAATGATGTAAGATTAAACACTTTCATCCAGATGCAACGTGGACTTCATCAGAATAACATCAATTAATCAATATGCCTTTTATATATTCTTTTTGGCGCCAAAAGTTTAAAAAAGCAGCTTCATTTAAAGAAACATCTTCATTTAAGGAAAAAGTGCATTTTTCTAAAGTCAGTACGTTTCTATAAAGCTGCATTTAAAATGTGCATTTAAAATCACATGTACCAAATAATGCTCAATTTTCTTATTGTAATTCATAAAATATATGTAATATATTATTTATGTCTTAAATTTTATAATATATTCTAATACCTATGGTTTGTGCAATAATTTATTAATTCAATTTTATAATTTAAATTATAATTCATCTCAATTTCCTTATCATCTTATAAATCGATAAAAATACAAATGTCAAATGACAAATGAAATCAAAAATAAAAAATAAATAAAAAATAAAAATAAGAATAAAAAAATAATAAAATCAAATTCATTCTTAATATCAATTAATATTGTTCAGCATTCATTTTCACAAGCAAAAATGTGAAATACAATACAATCCATACAAGCATATTCTTGCGAATCCTACATATTAACCTGTAAAATAGGTTTTATTGTAATGTAGTCATTTAAGCCAGGTTTGTTTGAAGCATCAGTTAGTATCTGCCATTTAACTTCCTTTAAGCCAAACAATGCTTTATAGTTGCCTCCTCTTTGCCCTTGGCTAACTTGTTCCAGGATAGCAAATCTAAAACCGTGACTTTCTCCATGTTTGTCTATATGCCTAAACAGGGCATTAGATTAGTCTTTTCTTTTTATGGCATACAGATGGTCATAAATTCTCCTTTTGAGCATTCTCTCAGTTTTACCTATGTAGAAGCTTGGACAGGTCATACATTTGGCCATGTATATAATATATCTGGTGTTAATTTCTATACTGAAATGTAATTCTTGTCCTATTTATGTTTTCCAGAATAATGCCTTCATTTTCTAGTATGACTTGACAACGTCTACAGCTACCACATTTTGTAGTGTGTCTATTCTGCTGGTTGATATTCCTGAACATGTTACCTCTCTCCAAAATCATCTTTATATTTTTCCCCATTTTATATACAAACATTGGGGTATCTCCAACTATATTTTTTATTTCTTTATCTGTCATAAGTATATTCCAATTCTGATGTAGGATCCACTTTATTTGATTAACTTGAGGTGTATATTCCAAAATAAAAGCCTTATTGTACCTTTTGTCCAATTTGTCAATCATGACAGTGGTTATTAATTGTTCTCTTCCTAGTACTGGAAAATATTTCTTACCCCGTTCACCAACTACATATTCCTTAATGTTGTTCAACAAGTGCAGTGGGTAGCCCCTAGCACTGAACAATGTTTTTTATAAAATCAATTTCTTCAAGCATTTCTGAGTATGTGGACGTCATTCATTTTTTTATGTAGGCAGTGCGCTGCAGTGCTTACACGGGCATAAACATTTTTAGATTCAGTAAGCACTGCTTAGTGGCGCGCGCACACGTGCAAACACAGAAACTTCTGTGGCATGCAAATGGCCTCATAAGCAAGTGAATCTTATGCAAATGAGGCAGGTAGAGTGATCCAACATGCAGAAAGGCATCTGTTCAGACCCCGTGTCAGTGTCCATAGCGTACAGGGAAATATTCCACATACAGAAGTCTAAACAGACAAAGGGGGTGTAAAACTGTAGAAATGTGGACATAAATCCCCTGAAAATGTAAAACCACATATACATATGAGCAAATATATACTCTATATGTCAGAAAGATTAAAGGGAATAAAATTAAGAATTTTCTTTAATACTCTTGGCATGTTTGCACTACACTCTGCAGTGCACAAACATGCTTAATAGAAAAATTAAAAAAAAATAGGAAAAAAAAATGTTATAGTATGTGACAGAAATGTATGATAGCAGCTTGTGTGGGGTCCCTACAATGATGCATTGTTGCTGTTGCTAAGGTGATAGGGCTATGATGTGTGTACTTTTTAGGCTGTCAGCACAGATAAGTATGCAAATGAGGTGGGGTTATTGCATAGCAGAAAGCAGTAATCATGTTTCCGCATATCCCTTTCGTATAGGGTCTGTGACAAAGGGAGATATTGCCAGCCCAGCTATCTGGAATTTTGTAAATATTTATATGCCATTTGTGAATATCGACATGATGTATATAAGATGCTTGTGTTACGAATGTACTACAACTGTATGTCATCTGTATATCAAACTGCTTGTAGGTATTGTAAAGTGCGGTTTCAAATGTAGCCACAGTGTACCCTACTGGAAAAGAACAGAAATATACCTTCACTATTGTAACTGTTTAAATGTATATATTTTTAACAGTGGAAACTGGAGCACAGAAGTCTAACTTCAGTCCAGCAAAACTTCAAAAAAGAGCTGAAATTAAATTACTTTATGGCTACACAATAAAAGATGACACCTTTCATTTCCAAACACCAAGGAGACACACTTCCTGCACTAGGAACTTTTCTGTATTGTCTTTAAAGTGAAATAATTACTAATTTTGAAATGTGAAGGAATAGGTTCATAGGATGATTATAGGATGATACTAGGCTATTGGCCCAGAGGCCCTTATAAGCCTAATCAAGAATTTAAACCATGCTCCCAAAAAGTCAGCACCTGTTTTCCCTGTCAAGCAGGGACACAGAATGGATCCCAGGGGTATATTTTCTGTTTCCCATCCCGTCATCCAGGTTCCTCTTAAAGAGGGCTAGTGAGGTACTCTGCTTGACATGGAGAGGAAGTCTGTTCCACAGATGGAGGAGTCATTGGGACACAAATCTATCCTACCAACAAGTTCTATTAATGTCACAGACCAGATTGAGACCTTGTGAGTGGGTTATGTGAGTAAAGTTTGAGTTACGGATATACAGCAACTCCATCAAGGCTGAGTCTGAGACGGGCTTGTATGTCAGACACAGGTCACCTATGACAGCTTGCATGAGACTGAGTGGAGGGACAGAGCTTTTAGCCTATAAGTATAGGATAGGTGTTTGAAACCCTGGATCTTCCTAGTCAGGAATCTCTGTGGTCTCTTCAACTGCTGCATGTGCTTGGCAAGGTACATGCCAAAGGGGGCATTTTACTTGATAATGGGTCTGATAATGGGCAAGTACAGGAATGCTATGACCTCCTTGTTCTTGGATAAAATACCCTTACTTATGAAATGGGCCATATAGAAAGCCTTCCGTACAACAGAGGCAACAGCAACATGGTGGTCAAAAGTCAGGTTGCTATCAACCTGGGTGCCCAAGTCCCTCATGACTAATTGCATACTTAGTACATTGTTATTAATGTGATAATTAGTGGGGACACCATTTTCCCCAAAGGGGATAATGATGCATTTCTTGGCATTCAATTTCAGGCCTTGCTTCTGGCAGCAGTCATTAGTTTGGTTAACCCCTCTTGGAGGATGTTCACATCACTAGGGGAATTTATGAGCGTGCCCAGCTTGCAGTCACCTGCAAAATTGGTCTGGCACAGACCACTGGTTTTGGCTTGCTCCACAGAAAAGTATATCCCAAACAGTAGAGGCCCCAAGACTGACCCTTGAGGTACATCGCTTGTTATGGATTTACTACTAGAGGTGGCTTCCCCTATTTTGACTGAGTCGGTTCTATCAGTGAGCCAGTTAGCTACCCATTTGATAACATATGGGTTGATGCCTAGCTGGGAGAATTTATCTATTATGAATGAGTGGGGAATAGTGTCGAAGGCTTTGGCTAGTAAAAGGTAGTTGGTGTGCACTGTCTTGCCCTCATCCATGGCTTTGGTGACTGTTTCGAAGAAGGTGACCATGATTAACAGGCATGATCTCCCTTTGACAAAACCAAACTGCATGTGATCAAGCATTTGGAGGTTGCCAATATCCTCGTTTATAAGGTCGATGATAATGCATTCCATGGCCTTGCAGATCAGGCTAGTTCGGCTGATGGGCCTATAATTGTCTTGGTCAGTGGATGTTCCCCCTTTGTATAGAGGGATGACAGTGGCTATCCTCCATTCTGCTGGGACAAAGCTGGTGCACAGACTTTGGTTGAATAAGGTGCCTAGTAGTGCCGACAGCTCTTGCCTGAGATCGTACAAAGCTATGTCAAACCCAGAGCTGTTGGACATGCTACACTTAAAGAAATCCCAATCTCTCCAAACCACATGCTCCAGAGACCTAAACCGTGTCACCACAATAAACAGAACATGCTGGAGGGATCGATTCCTGTCCCAGAGACTTCCATGCTCTGGCACAAACTACCCATTCATGTCTAGCAAAGCTCCTCATTGGCCCTCTTTAAGAAAAATCTTGACGACTGGATAGGAAATAGAAAATTCACCCCAAGGATCACTTCTGAGGCACTGCTCGACAGAGGCACAGGAAAATAATTTTCTTGGGTGGAGAAAACCAGGGAACCTTTTTGGGTAGGTTTATATAGGCCCCAGGGCTGATCGTCTAGTACCTACCTATGAACCTATGAACCTATGAACACAGCCAGGGATGTTATCGGGTCCCATGGAGTCTGTATTTTTTGCCTTTGAGAGGGCATTAATAACCTGCTCCCTGGTGATGAGGGTAGGGGGACAGGTGCTGGGGATGTCCTTGTTTACTGATGGGGGGACAGGGGGCTGCAGACTTCACTGAACTTGTCTGACAGCAGGTTGGCTATATCTATGGCATTTGTGTATGTGGTATTCTTGATAACCAATTCACAGTAGATTTGGGAGTTACCTTTGAGATTGTGGATGTATACAAAGAAGGCCTTGTGATTGTCCTCAGTGGATGTAGCCAATTTGGACTCAAAGTTAGCCTTAGAGGATTTCAACAGTGATCTTATTTGCTTGTTCAGACAAAGGAGAGATTGCTTCCAACTTGGCACCTGCTCCTTCTTGGTCCTGGACAGCAATTTCTTTTACTTTTATTATAGTCTGTTTTTGCTGCTGTCTGCCAGACAGGTTTACTCTTCATTGAGGAAGATGATTTGGTCCTGTCAGGTATTGCTGAGTCTATGCAGCTATATAGGTGCTCATATAGTTTTTTGGTGTAGGCTTGGACATTAGTGCTTGGTTCAACTGAAGGGATGGTGGCTGTGAAGCTGCTTATACCTACTCTCAGGATGTTGTAGTCAGCTTTGGAAAAGTTTTTTTGTTCAACCCTGGTAAGGGGGGTAAGGGATGATGGTGACCTCAAAAGTGATTGCTTTATGGTTGTTTCTTACCAAGGAGGATGACAATGTAGGGGTGCTATAGTGGCTACTCATGCTGGTTAGTACCAGGTCCAGTATATTTTCACCTCTTGTGTGGGTGTTGACCAGCTGATCCAATACATTGGCACTGATGAAGTTGAGAAATCTCTGGGCATTTGTGTTTGAGCTAGAATAGGTCTTTCACTCTATGACTGGGTAGTTAAAGCAGGAGTGTCCAACCTTTTGGCTTGCCAGGGCCGCATTGAGTGAGCAGAAATTCTCTTGCGGCCGCATATAAAATATATCATATAGTTAACTCTTTCACTGCTGCAGGCGACCAAAGTCGACCTCCTAGCTGTACTGTAGGTGCATTCGAACTATGAATAATGTAATAAATGCCTAATATTTGCCTTAAAATTCTAATTCTCATTCTAATTCTCTAATCTAACAGTTAACTCTAATACCTTAGTTAATATATATATATATATATATATATATATTTATATATTTTTTACAAATAAACAGATATTCACTACAGCACTAGCATTTCTAACTGGGAAAACCACTCCAGCAGTCCAACTACGTAAAATGTCAACATTAGCAGCCCTACAATACAATAATACACAAAAATAAGCCAACAAATTTGCAATATAGTAAAGAATTCACATTACTGACTTAATAAAACAATTCTAAATAAGCTACAAGAGGGTCTCACCCAAACAAATAACTGGTGCCAGAAACATGGCCTCAAGCTAAATGCCAAAAATGCATCATCCCCTTTGGGGAGAGTGATGTCCCCACAAGTTATCACATTAATAACAATGTTGTAAGCACGCAATCAGTTGTGAGGTGCTTGGACACCCAGGTTGATAGAAACCTAACTTTTGACCACCATGATGTTTCCGTTGTATGGAAAGCTTTTTACATGGCCCACCTCATTAATAAGGGTATCTCATCCTGTGACAAGGTGGTCATAACATCCCTGTATTCTTCCTTTATAAGAGCCATTACTGAGGGCAAAGCCCTTTTTGGCATGTGCCTCAGCAAAACACCCTGCCAAAAGAAAGACTACAACCATTTCTGACAAAAAGGGTCAAAGGACTAAGTTCACTTAGTTATCCAAACAAACTAAAAAGCTTCTTGCTCTCCTCTGCCTCTCACTGGCTCCTATAAATTTAATCACTGGCTTGCTTTCTAGGCTAAGAAAGATCCTGCCTTAACAGACTTCCTCCACCTCAGAAATACTGGTTATACTTAAAATGCTCACTACAAAGACCACAGCCTTCACTGCAACATAAACAAGCCACTCTGTATGTACAGGTTCTTGATACAAAAACTTCCAACTTCTGTAAAAAGTTCTTCTCATTATCAAACAATGTAGTTCAGCAACACAACAAATGGATGGATAGCCATAAATGTACTCCTTGAGTAAGTAGCATAGCCTTCATCAAACTAGATGGAAAATCCACGTACTAAACTTTCCTAGCTGGTTGGCTAAGATCTAGTATTGGTTACTCAAGTCTACCTGCCCAAGAAGAGGGGCCTATTTAACTAAGAATTCCATTTGCAAAAATATATTCAGTATACATATTAAATATCTGTCTCTTTCTCTCTCTCTCTCTCTCACACACACACAAACACACACACACACACACACACACACACACACACACACACACACACACACACACACAGCCCCTACTTCTAAAATAGGCAACCTCAGTAATCACATGACACATGCTCACTGAATGAAATTGTCTGGAAGTAAAAATATCTGAAAAAAAAAATTATACTAGAGATGGACTCATCCAACTAATTTCCCACCACCAAAAGGAGCATCAATAAATTAGCAAACAACTGCTCAGCAAAAAGTAAATCAATAGGAAATCTATAAACTCTCTACGATCATACTACATACTGGAGTAAACATATATCTTCCCTCCAATCTAAAGCCATTTTACATTCAGACATTTTAATTTGTGCAGAAGTTATTCACAGACTGACAGTTTACTGAGCTGTCACATTAGCACTCTATGCTTACGTCCGAACCAATGATGTATACTTGTCAATTCCAAAAGAATTAAAGTAGTTTAATAAGAAGGTTATTTGCAAGGTTACATGACAGTTTATATTGGAAATAAGCAAATATATTAAAAAGGCTCTGTTTCTCGTAATTATGCTGAAAAGTCTTCCAAGGTAAATACAACCTTCTGATTTAGCATGGAACCATACCTCTCAACCTTAGAACAAGAAATCTGGAGAAAGAGAAAAATAAAAGTGGGACACAGGCCCAAAAATAGTTATGTATCACAGACACCATTGAAACAACTGTAGCTGCAATCAGTATACATCACTTATATTCTTTTTATCCCATCATTGTCAGTTAAGCATTATATGGCTCATTCAATCCTGCCTTCTTTTTCAACAAAGAAAACCATGCTTTGAAATGACAAATGCATTAAAAATAATAAATAAAACACATTGCATCCACATCCTGCAACTTCCTACCTGCAAACAACCACAGAGCTTTCACTGAAACTAGGGATGCTTATTTCCCAGGAATGGTAGCTTTCCCTAATTAAGTCTAATAGGATACAATCTACCAGGATCTGGACTACCTGAAATAAATTAATTTATGGCCTGCAAATTGCAAGTGCACTTTATTTAATTAAACTATATTTCTAAGCCCACTTACTGTATTTTTCAGTAACATCCCAATATCCATTTCCAGGTCACTTTACAAGACATTAGCAGTGGCAGACTACAGGACCACACTCATACTGCTAGCATTGTCTATTAAATGTAAATATCTATCCACTGCACATGGCAATAAGCTATATCTTTACAAATCTACTTTTGGCATGCCTAGTACCCAAGTATCAGGTTTTGAAACAAATAACATATTCTCCATAGTCCGTAAGTCTCTGTCTTAATCATCTACAGTTGCAGCCCTCCCAACACACAAGCAAACACATACACACTAAAACCCCCAACATTTAAAAAATGACATTATGCCCACCTGATTTGCCAGTATTGATGATTCACCAAAGCTATACTTATTGTTGACCAATCTGCCACTGCTTAGAACCCACCAATGACAAAACAGTACTGGGTGTTTTTTTGTTTATCAGAAAAAAACAATTCAACTTTATAGGATTCCTATCAGCAGGCCGAAGACACATATTTTCGAATGCGCCTTGGTCGAACTGACAAAACCGAAACTGCAAAATATCGAAGCGGCATGTAAGCGAATTCTTTCCCTGGGAAAGAATTTGCTTGGTTGCTTCGATACTTTGCCATTTTCGGCACTGTAGTGTGGTCTCGGAGTTGGTATATATAAGTAGGGAGGGTGGGGGGCACAGCCCCCATGAGAGGGGGTGTGGGGGCGAAGCCCCCCATTTAATCTCATGTTTTAATGTGCTTTCTTTTTTTTTTTTTGTTGGAACAGCGATTTTTTTCTCTTGGAAAAGAAATCGCTGTTCTGACAGTTCGGTTTTGTAAGCTTTCACTTACATGGGGTCAATTAATCACCGTTCACTTACCTAAGCATTCGGTGATATAATATAGACCCACTTTATATGCTACAGTCCCACAAAGTCAATCCACTACTGACCCATTAACCTTAGGCTGCTGTCTCATTCTTACTCCCTGGAACTGCATTACCTTGGATGACTAATTTTATTCCAAAGAAAAAGACACAAATTGAAAGATGAAGAGAAAATCCATACAGTTGAGAGGTATGATTTCATATTCAATACAACACTCTCTCTGTCAGAAAAGCCACAATTTAATGAAAGTGTACTTTTAATGTACAATGTATTTGTGAGCTAACTTATTTGTGTTCAGTAGGTAGATTGATCGTCATTAGCTTCTTTGTGCATGTGTCTCTCTCTGTCATGCACACATACACACACACATACACAAACACACTCTTCTTCTACTTTCACATGAACAAACATTCTGTTTTCATGCATGTACTCACTCCTTCACTCCCTCCATACTTACATATTAACACAGGTAAGTGCTGTCAATTTCAGAGGCAATGACGGCAAATCCATACACGAGTCCTTCTTCAGCGAGAACACACACTGATTCTTTGCACAAAATAATGGCGGGAACACACAGATCCTTCTTTGGTGCAAAAAAATCAAAACTAGAAGGGTGCTTTGGTGCATGCGCACACTGACAGAGTTATAGATTATGGGTGTGAAAAGCACAAAACAAAAAAAGTGTTTTGGTGCATGCGTATATCGATGTTGTAGTTAGAGGTTGGGGGCCACATAGAAGAGGTCTGTGGGCCGCTTGCAGCCCGCGGACCGCAGGTTGGACACATCTGAGTTAAAGTCACCCAGGATCAGGGTAGAGAGTTGAATCTTGACGGATTCAAGTATGTCCAGATAGGTGAAGTGGGCTTCCTGAGTCATGGTTGGGGGTCTGTAGCTAGCTATAATTTGAATAGGTACTTTGTTAATAGTTAACTGCACCTGGAGTGTCTCCTGTGTGTCATACCGTTGTAAGTAACATCCACATGGGACTACAGATACCCAGTCCACTATCATGTGTCCTTTAATAGTTGCTATGCCTCATACATGGAATATTCACTACATCAGTCAAGGAAGATGTTAAACAGAGGGGGTTACATGATATTTGGACTACTGTGTATCCCAGCAGAACATGTGGTGTTGTTCCTCTACCCCCCCAACACAGCAGTGTTACCATATAACTGCTGTAACAGTAACTCATCAATGGTATATCAGCAGTCCAAGCAATTTCAGAGCAGTAACATAGAAATCGGCCATACATTGTATGTCTCACTTAACGCAGGAATAACAACGTACATATTGATGTTATTGATGGTGTGGTGAATAACTATTCTCTGTATGGCAACTTGTGTGGCTCAGTGGACTATGGAAGTTAGAATCGGTGATCGTGCTCATGGTTCTAATTTGGAAGTATCCACATCTTTTGGATGTGAGGTAGTATTATGGTGTTTTTTAACAGACTGTCAGTCTTTATCTGGTGTAACATTATTAACCTCTATCACATATTAATAACATCAGGTAGCTGAAGAATACTGTGGACAGTTTGAGTGAAGTGCAGTACTGCAGGCACAGGGACAGATGTCATTGTCTGTAACACACAAAATCACAGACTGGAGTACAGGTAGGTGTGGCCTGGAGTCAGTTTATAAGTACTGACAATCTTAATGGGCATGCTCATACACTTAGTTACAAGTTACACAGAGTGCAGTTTTATTGCTCCTTGCCTAAAATGACCTGTTATATACAGATATGTCTCTACATACATACATATATGTATACATATCTGTCTGTCACTATCTCTCTCCCATAGATAGTACAACTATCTCTATGTATATACAAATAGAGAAATTCCTGTATATAGCTATATATAAAAACATACATCTGAGGTCTCACCCCATATATCTACATTATATATATATATATATATATATATATATATATATATATATATATATATATATATATATATAAAATATATATATAAAAACACAACTTCTTCCAAATTACAGCCAATAGAAAGCCAACTGACCTTCTTCTCCTAAGCCTAAATATCAGAAGTATAACCAATAAAGTTCACGAACTCCATGCCGACATAGACTTGTACTCCTGAGATATTATCTTCCTGACAGAAACCTGGCTAAAACCTCACATTAGCAGTGAGCAAATTCTCCCTACTGGTTATGACATACTAGGAGTATACCAGTTGAACAAGAAAGGGGGTGGCATAGCTCTAATGTTTAAACAGCATCTAAACATTCAGATCCTAAACGTATCAGCAGCCCACTAGAAAACCTCCTTAGTTGGGTTAACCACCATCTTCTCCAAGAGACCATAATTTTAGGTGATTTCAATATTGACTGGCAAACCTGTTACAACAACCATCCACCATCTAAACCTTCATGGTTTCACCCAACTTATCCAGTCACCTACCAGAATAAATAAAAACTCCAACAAGCATACTACCCTGGACTGGATACTAGTTAGTAAGATCCCCAGTCATGTATAGCAGGCTGCCTATAGGATAGCCTCAGTGATCATTTCCCAACATTCCTACTCAAATAACATCTATCTCAGGTTAAACCCATCGTCTATCGGCAAATACGTAATAAACTAAACTTTAACCCACTCACATTTATTTCATCCCTCAAAGACTGTAACTGGACTCCACTAGAGTACCTCAGCCTCGATAACGCAGTTCAAATTTTCAATACTACCTTCCTAGACATCCTAAATAACCATGCCCCCATAAGACTTACCAGAGCCAAAGCCCAATCTTCCCCATGGCTACAGAAAACCACTAGGTCAGTAATGAAAATCAGAGATAAAGTCTGGGATCACTGGTGCAAAACCAAAATCCCCTCAGCTAGACAGAAATTCCTAGAATTGCACAATAGTCAAAAAGCTAATAAAACAGGACAAAATCCAATACCACCAGTCTGCCCTTAACTCCTTCCAACACAACCCCAAGCAATTCTGGTCCTCCATAAACTCCATCCTCCACCCAGGTAAAGTCAGTACCCCTCCGCCTAAAATTCTCCACTCCTCAGAAAATATTGCTACCTCATTCAATAAACAATTCACACAAATCGTACTATCATTAGCTAGACAACATAACCCCCCCTCCCCTCCACCCCACACCTACACCTAGCAATTTCCCCACTGCCTTTTCTTTTTCTCCTATTCCTACCTCCAACATAAAAAAAACTTTTAACTAAACTTAAACCCACTAAACTAGCAGCTGACAACCTCCCAAGTGAATACCTACAAATTGCAGCTGACACCCTAGCCTGCCCAGTCTAAATGTTGATTAACCGATCTCTATCAGAATGCTACGCCCCTTCACTATGGAAAATATCTCGCATCATTCCCCTCCACAAAGGTGGCACCTCCACAAAACTCACCAATTACCAGCCCATAGCAATTCTCTCTCCACTCTCCAAAATACTTGAGAGATGCATTCACTCTCAATTCCTAAACTACCTCCTTCCTAACAGTCAACATGGTTTCCGGCCAAACCATAGCACTACCACTGCTTTACTCACTTTTACTAACACTGTCCTTCAACATAAAAACAATGGCTATTTCTCTTCTGCAACTTTCCTAGACCTATCTAAGGCATTTGACATGGCCCCACACAAACATCTCATCTCTGTTCTCAATAACCTATCCTTTTCTCAATCAGTCACCAACTGGTTTTAGAGCTACCTGGCTGGCCACCAGCAATCTGTTGTATGGCAGAGTGACATATCTCCCCAACTACCTGTCTCTATTGGTGTTCCCCAAGAATCCATCCTTGGACCCTTACTCTTCTCCTTTTTCACCAATAATCTAGTCACTGACACTAAACAAGCCTCTCTCGTAAAGTATGCAGATGAGTCCATCATCATCTACTCAGCCCAATCCCTACCCAAACTGTAAAAGGTAACACAGGATGCCTTTTCCGCTGTTGAAACTTGGCTATTTGATGCCCAGTTAATACTCAATCCAAACAAAACTAAACCCCTCATCTTTCAACCCACCAAACATACTCAAACCTACTCTCACTTTAATATTGCAGCCAATGACAGCACCACTATCCCCTCAACAAATCACACCAAATTGCTAGGAGCTGAGATGGACAATAATCTCAAATTTGACATTCCCATTTTCATGACCATAAAAAAAGTCCACAAAAAACTTGGAGCCTTATACAGAAATAAGCAATTCTTCACCAAAACAGCCAGGATTTCAGTTGCAAATTCCCATCTTATCTCCACCCTTCTCTATGCCTCTCCAGTATATACCAACCTAAGGCAAAGTGATCTAAATAAACTCGAGACCTGCTACAACAAAATTGTCAAGTTCGCCACCGGGGCCTCCTACCATAGTCACCACTGTCTCTCACTTACTGAACTTGGCTGGCTAGAACTCCCTCACCTCCTTCAATGGTACCAACTCTCACTTGCCCACAAACTAGTAAACCATCCTTTAAAAGTCCTGTCCCATCAAAATCTACTCCAGCCCTATTACACCACCAGACCACTATGATCCAGAAACAATAATCAATTCCAGGTAACCAGAGCCAAGACGTCTGCTGAAGAAGCTCTCTTATCCAGCTCAATAGCCAAGTTATGGAACCCCCCCCCCCAAACAATAACCTCTGTACCATCATGCACTCACTTCAAATCTGTACTTAAATCTCACCTACAAATTCTGGTTATGCCCTTGTAACAATCCTCACTAGCATCTCCCACTCCATCCATCCTCTACCTCTCTTCCACCCCACTAACCACCTTTGATTACAGCCAACTCTGATGCTTGAAAGCTTATTATTTATAATACTGCTGTAATTTTTTTACTGTAACAATGTGAATAACTGCTATTTAATTCTTAGAATACATGCCATCTTAGATGGCACAGATGTTATGTGAGTATTGTATGTACTGTTATTCATCAGGAACTATGATTACTTTTACCTGTTATATACATAAATATGTATGTGGATGTCAGTATTGTCCTACATTACCAGATAATGGTGAGTAAAGCTTTGCTATCACACATCTATAATGTTGCTCAAAGTAAGGGCTCAAGAGTACATAGTGCACTTACCTACAGACCACTGTGTCTGCTGGATGTCACCACACATACAGCAACAGCAGGTTGTTGTTGTGTCTTTTGGCTTTTCCTGGCTAGGGGTCGCCACAGCGGAACTCCGGTCCGCTAATGATTGGCAGTAGATTTTTACGTGCCGAGTTGCCGTCCCTGACGCACAACCTTCAACCAAGGTACGCCCATTCACGCATGTCTCCACACAGAAGACGCTCTAGCTGAGAATCGAACAGGACATCTTACTGTGAGGTGACAACGCTACCACCGCACCACCATTGCTGGGTAGCAACAGCAGGTGGTGTAATGCATAATGTCTACATATGCATGGACAGGGCACATTGCAATGCAAACAACCACATATGGCCAAACTGGTAAATGTAACCACATAGTTAGAATAAATAACACTTATTTGACTGCCAGGCTACTAGATGCAGATAACAGTATGAAGCAAATTCACTCTGCACACCTCAGATGCTGTTCAACTCAAGCCTAGGTTGTGTAATCCACATATAGTTTGCCTGCGGACATACCCAACGCAGACATCAGCCATGGCATGTGCAATAAGTACTGTGATCTATAGTGTGTAAGAGTAGTTAGGTAAGGGTTCTAATCTCACTGCAGGTTACTTTTTGTGTGTGTGTGTGTGTGTGTGTGTGTGTGTGTGTGTGTGTGTGTGTGTGTGTGTGTGTGTGTGCGCGCGCGCGCGTGTGCGTGTGTGTGTGTGCACATAAATGCCCCTGCAAAACAACTGGAAATCCATCATTGACTATGAAATTGCTATAGTTCTGCAATTTTCAGTCCTGCTGCCATTTTCCAAACTGCCCTCTTCTACAAGACCTAATGATGTCATCGGCCTTAAGACTACCAGCTCCCATTACAATGTCAGATTTAAACTGCGGCATGTGCAATAAGTACTGTGATTTATAGTTTGTAAGACTAGAGAAGTAAGGATTCTAATCTTGCTCCAGGCCACTCAGTGTGTATGTGTATCTCCATACAACGTAGATATGATCATCTCAGTAACATAGAAAGAGGTAGGGTTTTGCAATATTTTGGTTGTAGCAGGTGATCTGGGCCTCCAAATGCCTTACCACAACTAGGCCTGCTGATGTATTCAAGCATGAGATGTCCTTAAGAGACAGCAATAGCAGACTTTGAGGTGTAGCACATGCATCATCTACTGTGATCCATAGTGTGTACCCTTAGATAATCTGCATATAGCCAACTTGCAGTGTGTGTGCGTGTGTGTGTGTGTGTGTGTGTGTGTGTGTGTGTGTGTGTTGAGTGTTGTGTGTTGTTCTGTGTCCTATAAACAGTAAGTAGAAGTGGTGCTATCCTCAATGTAGCCAGGTTTGTGTGTGTGGCATTTTACATTAGCTTATGGAATTATAGGCTCTTTAAAGTTTAGTAACATAATTGCTCTGCAGCCCTCATAGTCCTAACCAAGTTTATACCCTTATTTACATGATCAGCACATATTGCCCCTGTCCATGAGGGACACAGTCAGAGTCCCTGTGGTGAAATGACAGTCACCCAATCATACTGATGGCATCTGATGAAATCCACTAAGGTGCTCTGTTTGCCATTAGGCAGGATTCTGTTTCAAAGGTGTGTTAACATCTGCTAGACAGATCTTTTCCACCAGCATGTATTACTAATGCCACATACCAGGTTAATGTGAGTGATCCATGTGCCATGCCAAATACAGATATGCAGCATTTCCAATCAAGCAGGATCAAACATTGCCCCGTATACAAGGCAGAGATCACCTCTGAGTAGTCTATATGCCACAGGCTAGAATGACCACTGATTTCAGATGAAGCCCATTGAACAGATACCGAAGATGTGAAGTTCCCTTGTGAGGGACCATTGTGTTGTCTGCAACTGCCAATAGTGCTTGGTAAGGTACAGTATCAAATGGCCATTGCACTCAAATATTGTCATGCTGAGAGAAGAGCACATGTAGGTTATGAATATGTCAATGGGTGACTGTGTCCTCAGTTATAACATATGATTCCCATGTTATCACTAGGGAGACATGGTGATCTCACGTACATTAGGTGTAAACCTATGTGGCCAGGCCTGTGTGCCCAGGGCTATCACCCCTGAGCATGTACATCACATGTTGTGACTGATGTGCTACTTACCAGGAACACAGGTTTTACTGATGGATGGAGTTTACGGCCAGTAATATGTCAACAGACATTTGTTCATCAATGCCCTCTTGTAGGATATTGACATAACTCACAGAGTCTATGACCACTCACAGTTTGCAATCATCAGCCAACATTGTCAGACACAGAAAATCAGTATTAGCTTAAATTGTAGTTAAATGGATCCCAAGCAGTATGGGGTCAACGACTGAGCCACTGTTGCTCACAGATCAGCTATTGGAGATGGATTTCCCTATTTTGAGTATGTGTGCCATCAATGAGCCACTTGGGGACCCCTATAATGATATTACCATGGATGCCTAAGTGGGTGCTTTTGTCAATGATGCCTAAGTGGGGGATACAATTACCTGGCTTGGATACATCCAGGTGGTTGTATGCCCTGATGCGCCCTCACCCAGGTTCTTGGTCATTGCCTCAGACATATCCACATTTAAAAGCCATGATCTCCCTGTCAGACATCCAAACTTTCTGCAGTCAGTTGTTTGTAGATCACATATATGTTTGTTGTAAAGGTGTACAGATATGGCTGCTCAGGCAAATAGGTCTATAGTTCTGGTATTCAGTGGATGCGCCACCTCTGTGCAAGGGAAAACAGTTGCTGTTGTCCAGTCTGCTAGGATGCAGCCAGTGGTTACAATATGATTGCAAGGTTTTCCCAATGGTGTTAGCATACCTCTCAACTGTACAGATTTTTGCATAATGTCCAGATTTTTGCCTCATACTTTTGGTCCACTTTTTATAAAATAGAGGTTTTCTGGCAAATTAGTACAAATCATTAATGGCTGAAGTTAGAAAATAATGTCAGAATTTTGAGTTTCAGAAATCCAACCCTTCAGAAAATTCATACTAATGTAAACCCTGTTATTCTATTATCTTTCTAAGTTTGTAAGAGCAATATTTAAAAAGTGTCCCTATTTTTGGGCCTTTGCCTCATTTTTATTTATGGCTTTGTCCAGATTTCTTGCTCTAAGAGGTTGAGAGGTATATTAGTAATCCTTGGTGGATCCCATGTAGGACACAGCCTGGGATGGTAGCATATCCAATAGATGCTGTGTATCTTCTATAGAGAGCACAGTTATGACCCTCTCTGTAGATATGGAAGGTATGGGACAGGTTATAGGAATGTCATGTGGCACATGTGGTGGGAACAGGAGGGTGAAGCTGGAGCAGAACCTGTGGGCAACAGGTTAGCTATGAGTACAGACTCATTATATGTGGCATCATTATGTATGACTTCACTAACAATCTAGGCCTGTCCTCGGAGGTTATACATGTAACTACACTGTGCGTTGTGGTTCTGCTTTGTGGGGGAGGCTGATTTTGTCACATATTGTTTCTACATGATGTCACACAAACACTATGTGCTAGTTTTAGCTGTGGAAGTTGTGTCTCCATTTTAGGAGGCACCCTCACCCCAACTGTCACACAGCAATGTCCACATCTTACTAATGGCAGTTGTCCACCACACAGCTTTGCTGTACCATGAGGAGCTCATGTTCCTCCTGTTAGGTACAGCCGAGTCTATGCAGTTGTACTGCTGCTTACATAATGCATGAGTGTATAGCTCTGCATACTTGCCTGGCCCATCTGAGGGGGTGGTGCAATCACACTATGTAAACCATCCCATACTGGGTAATACATTGCTTTGTTGAAGTATATTTCTGTATTTTCTGCAAGGGGGGTTAGGTTTGATAGTTTTAATGAGAATGATTTTTGTTCTGATCTCACCAGGGAGGACCTTACAGTGGTAGGCTGCAGTGGTCACCCATATTGGGAAATACATGAAGCACTACATCACCTCCCCTTGTGGGGATGTCATGCCATTGGTCGAGGGCATTACAGTTAAGGACCTGGACTAACCTTTGGGCAAGTGAGCATCAGCATGACTAACCAACACAGTTGGTGGTTACTTAATGTCACCCCAAACCATAATGTACTGATACATCTTGATAAACACATGCACATTCAAATAAGCACAATGGGTATCTGGATTCATGTAGCTGGTCCTGTAGCTGGCAATGGCTTGACCAGTTGCCCTCCCAGCAGTGAATAGCATCTACAGTGTGTCTGAGAAAGGATAGTGTTTCACTAAATCCGGATGTGTTTCTATCCTTAATTAATATGTATACACCACCTGCATTATATTGCATACTGTCAGTTTGAGATCTGAACATGTGGAATCATGTGTTGTCTGGTATGGCTGTGGTGCTGTCCACAGCCATGAACCAAGTGTCTTTGACTGCACAGCCGTCTGCATATTCCAGAATGGGGACACCTTCCACAAAGTTGGGTTTAGTGTTGCCATTCCCAGCATGTAGCAGCATAACTGTGATGCTGTATGAAGATGGTTTTCTCACTGGAAAGTTTTCTTTTCAGAAAGTGCCTATAATATGCACTGTGGGGGTGTCAGCAGCCGTGTCCAGTACTCATAATCCCAGGGATGAGAGATGAAGAATATCTCTGGCAAAGCATTGACGTCTGTTGATCAAGTCATCCCAGGCGGACATGTAGTGGATCCCCTTACAATGACACCACACACTAAGGCAATTATTGAAGTCTCTTATGTTCTGTGTGTATTGAGCCATCATCCTAGGTGAGGGTGAAATGCAGCTGAAAGCTATGGGCATACCCACGAGAGACACAGAGTGTGTAAGCTCAGTCATGTGTCTACATATAGTCTGGTGATGCACGTCCCTTGTTATACCACACCTGCAGGAAAAATGGTGTCATCATTATGTCACCTGATATTCCTTGAGTTGCTGCAATGTCTGGTATGGTGTATTGTGTCAACCCATAGACAGCTAACTGCAACATTTCTCCTATGTAGTCTTGTGACATGGAGATCAATGTATCTGAAGATGTACTCACCTATGAATAATAGGTATGTTTTTGTGTTGTGCCTCAGGTGTGTGACTGGTGAGACAGTGGTGCATGCACTACTATGTGTACTGTGCTCTCCAGAGGTAGGATTTTCTGATGTGTCTGTTGTTTGAGGATGTGTCTGGTAAGGAGCTGCACACATTCAGGTGTGTTTGAAGTGGGTGTGGGTGGTGCATGAGGTGAGCTGTGCATGTTGGCAAAATGCTCATTGGCACATGTACTGATTGCTGTATGAGACATCATGGAATCAAGGTTTGAAGTATAGTCACATCTGTCACACATTGTGTTTGTGTGACATAGTAGTAGAGGGGTGGGTACACTTTACACATGTCATCAGGCCATCATTGATAGTACCATTAGCAATACAGTCATGCTTGTGTGTACATCACAGCATGCCACCATTAGGCAGTGTCATGACAGATGGTGACATGTAGCATGTCACCTTTATGTAGGTCCCTTAAGGTAACACAGCACCTGCTAGTGTGCCATACAATGCTCTGGCAGCCATGTGGACTTTGGATTGACCATAATCCTGTCATTAGGCATGGTCCCGATACCATACCTACAAATGTGACACTGTGTACATCCTACAAAGTAAAGGTCATGCTGCCACACCCTCTGGGTTGACAGCCTGAAACACTGTGTTTGTAAGCATGCCTTGTAGTGAAGCTGTAGATGCCCGGGCATGCACAGATTACTTGTTCAACTTTGCTGACAATACGTTAGCCTTGTAAGAATTCAATGCCTGTCAAGCAATCACACAGAAAATTGGATGGTGTGTGACGTGATATGGGAACACAGACATGTGTTCTTGGTACATAACAGTGCAATATAACATACCTAGGACATGTGGAAACGCTTTGGCCAAAGGTGGCCAGTCCTCTGCAGTAGGCATAACAGCCATGTCATGCAGATATCCATCATTAATCTATTGAAGGGAAGGATGCATAAAATGCTGTGAAATTGTCACCTAAGATGGATCATCACTGCTGCGATGCTTGTTTCAGCAAGCCTGGACATCTATATCACTGGGCTTTGCACATTATATTGTGACACTGCAGTTTTGCTCCTAATCACCATCTGGTCAGTCCCTTAGTGACAAACCACCAGCCCTGGTACAGAAGGCATATTACATGCAAAAGCCAACTGACTGCTCAGGTCGCTAATCAAGGCATCTACCTGGTGGAGGGTATGTGAAGTCTATAGAACCTTTCGTGATGTGGGACACATGTGGATGAACAAACAGACATTGTCCTGCTACTCATTATTAGCTTCATAGTAACATTTTGCCTGTGATGACAAAAAAAGTATCGGAACATGGTTTCCCATGACAGACTGGTTGTGGTGAGATCAGCAGTAGTAGTAGGTAGGCACCAGCAATTCAGGGGACCCCTTGCTTTCCACATTCTTCACAAGGTAATTGTGTTCTTGCAGTGCACACCACTTGAGTATTATCCAGCTGCAGAATACCTGTGTAAAACCTCTCACCTTACCTTCATAGGGTATACATATTAAACTTCCCTCCATTGCTTGATGTGCTCTGTACAGACACCTTGAATGACTCTTTTCTTGGAACATGATGGAAGTAACTGCAATACTTGTTGCACAGAGGCAGCTAGCATGCAGTGCCAAGCAGTGTCCCCAGATCTCGCAGCTGTCTGATATGTAAAGCCATGAAAGGAGTTAGCATGGATATAATCAGTAACAATGTATTACCTACTGACACTGGACCAAATACAGTTTGTTTTGCTTAAGAGAAGATCATGCCTACCTACCCTAACTGGTCATCTTCATTGAGTTTACAGTATGCAATGGATGATGGGAATATGACTCACTCCACCTACCATGGCTTGACAAGGTGCTTGACAATATTAGGCCAGCAAGCCTTGCTGGAAACTGTGTAGGTTATTTACAAAATGGCATATCTGCTGGTGGATAGCCAAGTGCCTGACAGTCATAATATGGGAAGATAGCATTGGGTAAACCTACACTACAATGACATCAATCACCAGTAGACTTCCCTTAGACATCATTTATAGAGTACACCTTGTAGCCATTCCCTTCTCTGCAGTCATGGCCACTGTCAGTGACCTCTGATTGACAACATTAACAGGTGATTGCATATTAGGAGCAGTCACTGAATCCCACATTGAACCAGCAGTTATCCAGGATGGCATCAGACACACATTCAGTTGTTGTTAAAGCCACTGACAAATATGAAATGCCAAGGACAACACAATACTATCCATTTGGAAGTCATCCACCTCTGGAAAATATAGTAGTGCCCGCACACCACACACAGTTGATCTGATACCCATGGACTTATGGACACAGAGAGTAATGTAGCTTTTGACTTACATTGGTCGGTAAGATGTAGGGATCCATTCAATTTTGCACAACTTATATAGAAAGGTATGGCATGTAAATCCCAGACAGTCATTATCATACCATATTTGGCACTCCTCACACCTATCACTGAGTGCAATGGCACCTTTGCTATCTCACTACATAAGCATATCTTACAACTGTAGCAGCCACACAGGTTCCATGGTAAACCAATGCAGATTGCAGATAACATGTCTGATGCAGTCTGTGTCAAGAGCGTGCATGTGTAGTCTGTCCCCACATCCTTTTGAGGGGATGTGTATGGTTGCCATACAGGGAGGTGTCAGATCCCACTGTCTACCTCCTGCGTATCCAAGACAGAACTAACACATGTATTACCTGTTCTACACACCAACACTGTCACTGTGGTATAAATAGTGCATGCTGGACAGAAAAGTATGTAACACTGACACTAAACCCTATATGTAACAGGGTCCCCATGCATGTGAAGCACACATCTGCTGTAATACACATCATGTGCAAGTTACATAATGGGATGCAGAACAAGACAATCAAAACTAATGTAGGACAAATGTCTATAATAGACATAGGAAATTTGTATATGGACCATCTCCATCACTACAGCTTGTAGATGCATCAGCTCCAGAAACTCTGGTGACACTTATCAAGGGCATCTGACCATGTCACAGATGAGGGATGCATGAGTAGGCTGTGTGACGCCATTGTCCTTGTTAGCCTGTTATACACCTATGACCATATGGAGCCATTCACCTATACTTATGCTGGAGACATATGTCTTCTATGCTGACATTCCATCCTGTGCTATGATGTCTATGGGTTTATTGATACTCTGTATCCATAGGTATCCCTCTACAGCCTCCTGAAATTGAACCATAAACAGGTACTTGACACACCATTCATTGTGTAAGTATACAGCCATTACAACATCATACAACATAAGGTACACAAAATTATGTGGCTTACTCATTACAAATGTCAGCATACAGTATCTGTCAGTGACCAGTACAAGTGACATGGCAAAGCAACACTGCATTACGCAATTACATATTAATTTATATAGCCACCCTGTGCATCAGACACATAGCTTCATTTCCCTGCATCGATGAAGAGGATGACAGGGATATGGCACAGGTATCATTCCTTGCACAGGGTATTGTATGGGGGTGCAGGATGCCTAGGCTGACCCAATAGGTTGAAAGCATGTGTGTGAGTCAGGGAGGAAAGCAGACAAGATGGACCATGGAAATATGCAATGTGTGCCTGTAGGTAAGCTGATTTTGACAATGATGTGTAAATGTGTACATGAAAACAGTCAAGCTCAGTGCTAGGCCTACATGTGTGTATGTTGGACAGTTGTGAACCATGCATAATAGAGCTGACAGTTCACCGTCTTTGTCCCAAAACACAGGAACTGGCTCTGCCAGTAGTTGCACTGGCACCTCCATGGCCAAGGTCAGAAGCAGTGCTAGAATCTGATGGTGACTGCTGTCTGCTGGGACCATGTCCTCCACAGGAACACCCAGGACCATGAGCCTAAGGTCTGCCACATCTTGATGTGGACAGCATACTCCCCTCTGGAGTACTGGATGTGCTGCCACTATAGAAGCATGACTGAGCATGGCAATGTGGACTCTCAGCAGATGTAGTTACTGAACTATATCCACGTATCTGACGCTCGACTCCAACCAGGTGTTCCATCACAGACAATGTGTGTTCCAAGACAGATATTCTGTTATCTGTGTCTGACCACCTTCTTTCCACTGCATCAGCGAACCAATCCAGGGTTTTACCAATGCGGTGGAGGCAGTCACAGATGTCAGACTATGCTGCATCTATAACCCTGAGCATTTGTCTGGAGTTCCTTTTGGAATATGTCTGTGCCTCCATGACAGTCCTAAACATATGCCAAGTGACCCGTGATGAGACACCTGCGACAGGTGGTAGAAGGACAGCAGGCCCCCTATGAACACCCTATCAATCTGCCTGTGTGGAACATTGCCAGCTCTCTGGCTATGGCTAGTATCTACATTTACTGCAGCCATAGTTGCCAAACTTTCCTGTTCAATGTCCGCACCCTCTGACTCTCCAATATCTGTGGTCTCTGGGGACTAGGTATGTGTAGGCATACCGACTGTGTACGATGATAATGAGGACAGAAGAGGGATGTAAACCTCTGGGACAGATTCAGCCCCTGAAATCCTGATCTGTGCCTCACTTTTGTCACCATAATCATCAGAGCCTGAAGAGACACTGACATCAGGTTATGTAGGGGACAGAGACCAATCATCCCTGGTCACCTGTGTTAAGAAAGGGAAAAGCAGTACATTAACACCTGCAGTATTATGCTCTGCAGTACTATGTTGCAATACATGTAAAGCTGTATACATTGTTGTCACTGTTACAGACCGGTTTAACCCACAACCTCATATAGTAGGACATGAGGACATTACTTTCCCACAAACATCTGTAGTTACTTGTAAATAAAAATTCTTTACACAGCAATCTCATCAGCAACAATGAGGTACACAGTTGACATTTGTGAAGACTCTGCACAGTTGACATAAATGACAATCTTTAATGTCCTGACAATACTGTCACATCTATAAGTGTTGTCACACACAAGGCATAGGTATGACTCTTAAGTGTGTACAGTTAGAAAACATCTGTGCAGTTGGAAATCATGCCAAAAGTACAGCAATCCAGCTAGCAGGCCTGGGATGACATTTTAGGGAATACATTGCAGTAAATCTACATCTGTAACAAAACAGTGGAGTGCTTACCAGGAGTAGGATCACAGCCTTGTCTGATTCCTGAGAGACCTGTGAAAAGTTGAGGGAGAGGTAATGTAAACACCACTGCATGTTGTACTATAAGAGGGTAATATGTCCATATATTCCATATTTACAGTTGTTATTTTGTTAATTGATATGTTGGTCACAATCCACATATGAGATTCAAACTGCAGTTAAACCCTCCCAAAGAACTAATACCTGACACCCACATAAAAGTATCTACACTCTGACACACTGAATGCTGCAGTATTCCAGTGCTGGTAAAACTAAGCCTACCTAAATGCTTCTCTGCTGTGGAAACTGTGGCACCCACATTCACGATACACAGTGAGATGGATGCCTGGGAGCTGTTGTGTGTTCCTAGGTTCACCAGGAATTCCTCAGTGGTCGAAAGTGGTTGTTCTGCTGCAGGCCGTCCACTAGTGACACCATGATCCCTGGCCACATCTGCTGCTCTTCTGCATACAGCATTAATCATATCCTTGGCACGGTGTCGAACCTGCTCATATGTCCTGCTCTGATGACCTTTGGCATTCACACCATGGACAAGGTCAGCCTGCAGTGCTACCTGCTGTCCCCCCTGTTGATATGTGCAGATATATAAAGTGTTTGGCAATGTGTTTACTGTCTGAAGAAAG
Organism: Protopterus annectens; assembly: GCF_019279795.1. Taxonomy (NCBI): domain Eukaryota; kingdom Metazoa; phylum Chordata; order Ceratodontiformes; family Protopteridae; genus Protopterus; species Protopterus annectens. The sequence continues at coordinate 569,855,651 of NC_056751.1, forward strand.
TCTCATACAGACTGGTTCCCCTAGCCAACTATTTGCCTTTTTAACATGGTTCTCATTACCAGTCTGTGGTTCTGAAATGCTAACTGCAGAGTCAACACAGCTGATTTGCAGTATAATCAGCCAATGACATGCAACCATTAAAAAGTATATAAGGCCTTCATGTAGATTAGACGCCCTTTCTGGTATGTTGTGCTGGACATTCCTGGGGGGTCAAGATACTACATCATCACAGAGGGTATGTCTGTAGCAGCTACATTTACATACAGATGTGTGTGTTATAGGCTACAGCTAATGCTACAGACAACCAAAAACAAGGAGATTTGACCTGAGTGAACAACACGTTACCAAAAACACAACCAAAGTTCACTCTGGAAGCTCCAAATGAGGGCTAAAGAACCACAGATATAAATCCCTTGATATAAATCCACAGATGCGAATCCAAGGTTAGTTGAAATAACCAAAAATGATTCCAAAATGCGAAATAACTCTTTAATAACGCTTGAAAACTCCAAACAAGTACGTTATCGAACACCTTCTTCAGCAAAAGACAATTACCAACAGACAACAGGCACAGACAGAGAGTGTGACCACTTTGGAGGACAATAAGCTGTAGGAGTAACTGTGGGAGCTGTGGCAGCCTTGTTGTACAGGCAGGGCCAGAATGAGGGTATCCATTCCACTGCAAATTAAGGCATGTATTTAAGGTATGCATGTTAGGCAATAGTATCACTAACAGAGTACTAGACAACATGTTTGTTGTGTCCTTGAGCAACATAGGGGGTAATTATACCATTACGTCAACCATTTTTGTCAATTGTCAGGCCATGTGTTACATTATGGTAGTCATTTGGAATGTGTGTGCTTGCAGTCCTTGTTACTAGCAGGACCTCCATATGTGTATGTTAGTTGTGCAGCTGTGTTAATCTATAATTTCATTATGAAATGATTGTGTGCTGCACTCTGATATTGGTAGGCCTCATTTGCATTACCTAAGTTAAACTCCTCTGTGAATACATATTAATGCATGACCTGACACTTTATGTACTTATAGTGTTGCCATAGGGATATGTCAAGTGCGTTCCTATCTACAGGCCTGTGACTTCCATCACTGAAAAGCAGACATTTCATTTGAAATGCATTGTGTGGATAAAGAGTGCATGACTCAGTCATTTATTGAAGGCTTCACAATAATGTAATTTAAATGCTGCACACCACTGGATTTGAACCCAGGACTATGTGCGTCAAAACAAACTGGTTGCAAGGCATTTAACAAACTAAGCCACTGAGTCACTGTTACAAAATGTGTGGTTGTGATGGTATAAGTGCACACATACAGTCTGTGACATACCTCCATTATTATTATTATGTGCCTGACTTTATAGGGATGTATTTCTCTACCAGATGCCCAGCTGAACATGTATTTTGCCATCAATGTTTTAGCAGGTGTACTTGTACATGTTGCTGTTAAAAGTGCTCATTTACCTGGCATTAGAGACCTCAGTTACATCCATTAGTGTTTGTCTGGCTTTCTAGTGGTGTAGTCCTGTATCAGATTGGGAATTACATTACCAGTTTTTCCATTACTTTTTCAGCAAGTTTGTGTAAAGTGGCACTATGCGCAGCTGTGCTTAAAACACTTAATTACTGTAACTTGCAATTACTAAGGTTTGCTTAAACCACCTGTTTTAATTAACAGCTTTGTGGCATGGCAGGTTAATGCAGTGGTTTACAGGGGAGATTGGTTTGAGTTTGAAATAGGGGACAGGTGTTTATTTTGTATATGTTTATTATCATTTAAAACACATATATCAATCTAGCTATATTTAGCTGAGCTTAGTGACTATGCATGACTATGCAAAAAAATCTTTAAAGAAAAGAAAAAGGGGAGATAGGACAGTGGTGAAATTGGGTGCAAGCAGGGGGAAAAACATAGTGAAACATAATGTGCAGGAAGGGTATGGGGAATAACCATAGCTATCCATTTATTGTACAGCAGCAACTGTGCACTTTGGAATTTGTACATGAATTTTGACTGTCACCCCCAGAGAGAGGGGTGAGGACAACATTACTGTGTTGTCAAGCCAGTTGGACTAGCATACTCTCCATCCAGTGCAGGAGGCATCTAAAACCATGGATCACAATCCTATGCACCAAACCTGACAATTCATCATGGACGCCAAAACCCCCTCCACCACCATTCCCAGAGGGGGATGAGCCCCATCCTAATGGCAAAACTACCTAACACTGCAGAAAGTGCAGGCGCAGTAGAGAGAGCACCACCAGGCTGGGTCCCAGACATGCTGGGCCCAGGTGCCAGGGTCAGTGTAGCCAAGGTAGGTGGATTACCTGGAACTGGCCTACCCTATCACACTGTAGTAAATTAGATATAAAGATAAGTTAAGGTTAGTAATAGCCAAACCAATGTTAGTATTAACATAATGGAACATAATACTGATTAATCCAAATACATATTAAGGTGCATTATGTGGAACCCAACATTAAATAACAAAATAGTGACTATGTTAACAGCAAACCAGAATACAATAACCCATAACACCAACAAAAGTTAGTTTAACAGAATATATTAATATTAAATCATAATAATAAATAACATTAATAAATTAAAGAAATAAGGGGTGGGGAGAGACAGAAAAACATATCATTAGTGAAGTCTCAGTTAAAATTAATACACAGACTGCTAATACATACTTCTACAGGTATGCAGTGTGAATTGTGAGTACAGTGACTCAAATTCTTCTTTAAATGATGTAGCACATACATACCTCTCAGGCTGTTAGCCTGGGAGAGTGTGGGCTAAGCACTAACAGATGCAGGTACACAACTACATGGAAGCGATTCACATAATGTGTTTGTGCATAACTACTGAGGTATTCTCTAAATGGATTTGCAAATACATTGCATTCCAGGTAATCATTTATCTGCTAATCATGGACCAGACAGATTGGGCAATTGTCATTACATTACGAAAAATTGTGACACTTGCGAGGAATGTTTGTGTACATTAAGTTGACTAGACAGCCATCATGTCTTAGTTGGCAGGCATGGGAGTAGAACCCAAAAGCTGTGACTGCAGGGAACATGTGCAAATTATATAACAACTGACTGCAGTGAAATTAGAACAGACATGCAATGCATGCAGCCCTACTGCACTTATTTCAACATATTCTTATGAAACCACAGTCTTGCTTTACACTTCATTGTTATTGCTCCTTAGAATCTGTGAATTATACAGATGATATCTGTCCAGAATGTGGACTACCTTACCCACATACCTTGATCCTGGAGTGGGAGGAATAGAGAGCATTATGTGAGTTAAAGTGGGCTTTAAACAGCCCTGAATCATACCGTGGGTTGTGCAATACATTTATCAGGCAATTATGTTTGCATCCTTTATTTATTTCAGTTTTACAGTTGACTGCAGCAACATTAGAACAGACATGCAATACAGAATACAGCTCTACTGCACTTATTTCAATATATTCTTATGAAACCACAATCCTGCTTTACACTTTATTGTTAATGCTCCTTACAGTCTGTGAAGTACACACATTATATCTATCCAGAACATGGCTACCTTACCCATATACCTTGTTCCTGGAGTGGGAGGAATAGAGAGCATTATATGAGAGAAAGTGGGCTGCAGACAGCCTTGAACCATACTATGGGTTGTGCAACACATTGAATAGGCAATTACTTTTCCATCCTTTATTTATGTCAGTTTTACTTGACTGCAGCAACATTATAATAGACATGCTGTGAATACAGCCCTACTGCACTTATTACAACACATCAGTTATCAAACTACAATCCTGCTTTAAACCTTATTGCTTATTCTTATTGATATTGTTTATTGATTACGGCACTACAGTTATCAAAAAATATCTGTACTTACCACACTCCTGGTGCATCCTGGCATGCTGCCCAGTATGGGGCTGGACATTGAGAGACCATTCAGCTGCAACTGTTGGAAGAGAATCACATCAATATGCATATCAGTTTTGCATAGATTCAGCTTGTATTTTTAGTAAAATAGTGACAAATATACTTACATATCTGTGGGGCATGCCCATCCCTAGCATCTTTGATCCAGGTGTCCAAGGTTCCCCTCTTCCTTTGCTTCAGGTTGTCATAGTGGTGATGACACTGCTTACCAGTGCATGGGATACCAGTAGCACTGGTGAGATCCTTGGCCAACTGATCCCAGGCTTCAGCGTTACATTCTGAGTCCTGGTAATTGCCCTGCAACAGCTGGGATCTGTAGTTTCAGGCCAGGAGTCCAACAAACATTCTCGACTCCTGCACCTCTGTGCCGGAAAGCAAGTTCTCTGTCCAACACCACCAGGCATATCGACAGGTTAAAAAGACTGCAGCCGTTTCTGCAGAATTCCTATTTATTGCCCTTAATATATGCTGTTTTCCCACCCTTACATATCATACTGTAACATTCAAAAAAGTGCCGTGTTGGTTAGCATTTTGCAAACCCACTTAGCATAACACAAACTCACACAACTGTGTTTTAATGAAGATTAGAAATGGGGAAATAGGAGTAGCCATTAACCATGTTTAAGCAGTGCTTAGCACCAGTCAGCTTTTTCAAATATAACAAATTTGTTTTTATATTAAACCAAACCTTTGGTCACCTCACACATTTCCACAGCAATACACGTAAAAAGGTATGACTGCTGGGGACTCGAACCCATGACCTACAACAGTGTAGCTGGTGACACAACTTATTTATCAACTTGGATAGTAAGAAAATCAGTATAACTTCACATATATTACTAAGCTACCTATTAGCATTGCTAACCACTGTGCCACACCATGCAAACGGCCATTCTAAAAATAAAATAAAAACGCTAGAATTTCCCTTAGAGCCACACGCTCGAGGGACTTGAACCTCAGCACAAAAATAAAGAGAACTTGCTGGAGGGACAGGTTCATAACCCAGAGGCTCCCTTTGCTCTGGAATAGAATTCCAATTCATGTGAGGCAGAGCACCTCACTGAATCTCTTCAAGAAGAATCTCGATAAGTGGATGGGGGATCGTAGGTTTGTCCCAGGGATTACTCCTGTGTCACTATTAGAGGCACAGTAAACTAAACCTTAAAAAGGGCACAGTATACTCAAATCAAGGGGTGGTGTAAGCCATACAGAATTGGGCTAATCTTATAATTGCCCCAGGGCAGATAGCCTAGTATGAACCTATGAACATGTAGACAGAAACACATAATTACATACGGTTTCTATTAGAATATCATTGCATGAATCTAGGAAATTAGGAAATTTCTTTGTACAGAAAGTATATTTCTTCTGTGGCATAAAATTGAACACTCATGCCATAATATTGAACACTAAAGACCAGAACTTAAACAGTTGGAAAAAAAAAAAAAAAAACAAAGACAGAAATCACCTTTTTTGGGGGGGGGGGGGTTAGCACCTCCTTCAGTCACCTCCTTCAATCACCTCCACTCATGCTACTTGTATGTAGCAACTCTGGGAGTGCACCACAGTGAAGAAAGGACAACTTCACGCTCCCGCTGTACTGTGACCTCCCTCATACAGATGGTGTCTTTTTTGATAATGTATGTCATCAGGCATACACATTTGGCATTCTGAAAAATTGATTTTAAGCCAGTAACTCATTTCCAAGGAATTTCATCAGGTATTTTTATTTTACTTTTAGCAATCAGCTACTACCTTCCCCATCACTTCTTTACAGATTTTCATGATCAGCATATGAGCTGCATCATGACCTAAAAGGGGCAGAGTTATGTGTGCCAAATAAGTCCATATCTCCTCTAGGCCTAATGCAGAAATCTGACCTTTACTATAAAGGTCTGCATAACGTTTGTGGAAAACATCAAGTATATCCGTCAGGTCAAGAATGCCTTTTTGCCTATTAATCGGTCAGACTTCCGTGTTGCAGCCTAAAAGTCAAATATCTCAGATTGGTCAAAGATGCATCAAAGTTATAAGGTTTTAATGCAGATTTATCCCGTTCAATTTTATAGTCTAATATTTTAATTGTATCCTCAATACAGCCCTCAGACTCTGTTTCTAACACCTGACCTCCCCTCGTTTTCCTGTTTTTTATATCCAAAAGATCTTTTGGACGGATGTATAAATGGAAGTTTGCTCTCCGCTAGCATTCCTTAGCAAACTCCTTCAAGAAAAAAAATAACGGCGATTTTAAAATCATCCCTTTGAAATGCTGTGCTCTTACTCAAGGCATTAATGATGGGGCAGTGTAGTACTGACAGACCCTGCCAGCATCCTTTAAAACTCTTTTCCTGTATAGAAAAACGCATTAATCCAGCTGGCACAAATAACCTGCTTTTGATTGTGAAATGCAGGATTATCGAGGAGTGATGTGATAATAGTTTGGGGTGATTCAAAAAGATTTTTAACAGCTAAACATGCTCTCACATGTAGACAGATTGATTTTGCTTGGCTGCTGACCATTGTCTGTCTGAGTGGATAAAAAGTAAAATCTTTGCAAGACCCTAGCAGACAAGTGAACTTCCACACCATATCCATAACCTGCAGGTGCTCATTGAAGAAACTCCCTATATAGATGGCAGAGAGTGATATTGGGACCGCATTAGCTTTCTCTGTTGGAGAAAAAAAAAGCATTCTAGTCTGCTGCCCATAATACAAAACCTTCTTGGAATGTTGCCCTTTCCCTCAGCATCATTGTCAAGATAGCCATTTAAGTGGCTATGGGATTTATTATTTCACAAGAGATATACACTGCCTAAAAATCCTACATTTGTACATGGTAAGCCTGCCCACTTTATCTGCTTTCATCTCTAACAGATCAAAAAAAAAGCCTTTTTCTCACCAGCACTATTACTTTCCTCCACCTTCACTGTAGTCTGGATAAGTGAAAAGGCAGTTGTATCAAAACCTGATCTTCCCATTCTTAAGTGCTCTTTTTTATTTAAACTAGTTTTATGGAGAATCACTAAATCCAGGTCTGATGTCTTCAGATAAGCAAGAACCCTTCTTCACTTGATGGGACAGACTAGCCCATGCGCAGTGCAGAAGATATCTTTCACATTGTGTCCATAGCATGGCCCCAACTTGCCTTACTTGCTTTGTTTTTACTACCATGTAGTCCTTGTCCTTTAGCACCTCTTCCACCCTTTATTTCACCTAGTAACATGCATTCCACCTATGCAAATTAAGTTGGCCGGTATTTACCAAATAATTAAGAAACTGTAAAACTTGATGTTTAACAAAACAGGTTGCAAACTTTCATTAAGAATAAGTCAATAATCTTCCATAGAGGAGCCTCAAGTGCCTTTAGCCAATTAAACAAATTATCAAGATAGAGAATGCACAACCTCCTTGTTCACTCATATTGCTACATATCGTCATTTAGCAGGCCACATTTACCTCCCTTCTACCTAAAGATATCATTACACTATGCCAAAATAATCCCTTGACTGTTTTATGCGAAGAACATACACATTGATGTAACTTAAAACTTTTCTGTGAATGTAAATGGCTATAAGCTGTTCTTCACACATTCTCAAGTAAAACTCTTCCTACCTTATTTTTGTAATCTAGGCTAAGTCCTGGATCTGGCCTTCAGTCTGTAAGAGACAATAATCACTTGCAGGTGAGTGTGTTGATTCCTTCCAAATATTTTAGTTTGCTATAATGCTCCAGTATCTCTGTGAAAATATTACCACAGTCGAAAGGGATGTAATCCTAAGGAACTGTAAACCAACACAACAACCACAGCTCCAAATCAGGTGCAAAGATTTATTGGTTTAGCACTTTCTTCTCATGATAGAGACTTTCTCAGAATAAACACACAATGTTAACCCAGCCCTTAAATACCCATGAATCAAATAACTAACTGAATTAATTAAATCACATGACAATACTGAAAAAATAAAATGAAAATTAATATGAATTTAAATATACAAAACTACAAGTATGAAAAGAAAAAAATAATAACATGTTGTATAAATATTTTCCTATTAAAACACAACCATTAAAACACTAAAACTTACCCTATAAGGTATTTTAATTTTAAAATACGAGCTATATTAATAGCCTCGTTTATACCTGGATACTGTGTTGCAGTTAATCTAAGTAGCCATTTTAATTCACAAATATCCAGGTGCAGATCAATAATTTTCCCCTGTGGATCTTTGGCAACATGGTCAACTACCAAAAACTTAAAACACTGATTACTGTGCTCCTTAATATGTCTAAACAGGGTGTTAGTAATTTTTCCCTTCCTTATAACATACACATGTTCACTAACTCAAGTTTTTAAGGATCTAGAAGTCTTTCCAATATAAAAAACAGGGCACATTTGGCACTTAGCCAAATACACAATGTTTACACTATTACAATTAAAATGCCCTTTAATAACTATATTTTTACCATTTAGTTTAAATTTGTCCTTAGTTTCTAGTATGTGGGTGCAAAAATTGCACCTACCACATTTAAAATTCCCAATAGGTCTATTGGAACAACTACCAAATATATCTTTACCCAACTCAAAAAGATTTTTAAAAGACCTATCTTTTCTAAAAACAATTTTTGGGGGCACCCTACCCACTTTGGACTTGACATTATTGTCAAAACTCAAAATATCCCAATTGTTAACAATAATATCAACAATCATTTTTGCACCCAAATTAAATGTTGTAATGAAACTCAGGCTAAACCCTGCTCTTGTTCCTTTATTCACATTGAAAACTTGTTCTAGCCTGGTCCTTGTTGTTCCACTCAAAATTGACCTGTACAAGCCCTTGTTGCGTTTTTCCACAACCTCCTTGCTGATTTTTTTTCCAAAAATGTTTCAGGGTATCCTCTCTTGGTAAACATACTAATGATAAAATTCACCTCATCTAAAAAATGACAGTCTAAACTGACCATTCTGGCCTCCCTGACCAGTTGACCTTTGACAATGGACTTCTTCTGGTACAAGGGATGCCAACTATTAAATTCCAAATAGGAATTTGAGAGGGTGGGATTTCTGTATATGTTGGAGCACAATTTTTCTTCATCACCATCCCAAGACAAATTTACATCTAAATACAAAATGTTCTCTTTATTATAATGGTAGGTGAACCGCAAAACATCCACAGTATTATTAATGTGAGAAAACCCTTATGTTGTTCATCAGTGCCCTTCCACACCAGAAACAAATCATCTAAGTATCTGGTGTAGTGCAAAATATTGGGCCAATACACACTATTCATTATAAATTCCTCCTCCCAGAAAGACATGATAAAATTGGCAAAAATGGGGCACAAGTGGCCCCTATTGCAACACCAGTCAACTGTTTAAAATACTGACCTTCAAAACGTATATAATTATTACTTAAAATAATATCCATAAGGGCAATAACCTTCTAGATAGAATCCTGGTCATACATTTGAGTTTTCACTAACTGTCTTTCTAACCATTGAACAGCCTCATTGTGTAGTATAACCCCAAACAAGTTGACAACATCTATAGTAACCATAATCATTCCAGGAGATATACTAATATGCTCTAATTTCTCTAGGAAATGGCATGAATCTCTTGTAATATAACTAAACCTTTTCAAGCCCTTTTGTAAAAGGTGATCCAAAGACTTACTAATAAAACAAGTCTTTGATCTATGTCCGTCAACAATAGGGCAACATTTTAAATTTGACAAACCCATATGAATTTTCGGTATTCCGAAAATATTAGGTATCATGGGGTGGTCATTTTTCATATATTCATATTCATCCAGACTAATTTGGCCTTGAAACACCATGTCATCCAATGCCAAATCAATTTTTCTATAAGCTATATGGATCTCATTAAGAAAACTTTCCTCATAGGTCCCATCCATAAGCAAAGAATTCATTTTGTCTAGATATTCACTTCTATTCATTAAAACCACCCCACTTCCTTTACCGGGTTTCATAATCCATATAGTTTTGTCATTGATAAACTCTCCTAATAAATCACGTTTGTTTACAGTTAGGTTACCATTACTTACAAACTGAGAACATTTAAAATATTGTCTAATGTCTTTCTAACATATCTTTTCGTAAATACGTATAGCATTGTTCAGTGGTGGATTAAAGGCACTTGGTCTTGTTAACCTAACTTGCCCACCTTCTCCAAAATTACTATCGTCATTAAACCACACCTTAAGGTTTAGCTTGCGCCTAAAGCATTTTAAATCAATTATGGTATAAACAATGTTCCCCCTTCTCGCAGCCACAAAAGTAAAACCTTTTGCTAGAAGATCAGCATGTTCAATTCCCACAACTTTAGAAGAATAATTGAAAATTTTAAAATCATTAGCAGTATTATTAACTATAGTGCAGGAATCACTGAAAACTACATTTTGGTCATTGTCTGGGTCCACTAAACTAGTTAAACAAAATTGCCCAGGGTCTCCACCCTCCAGGCCAAATGACAAACCATGAATGGTGGCATCCACAGCATCAGCACACATTAGGCTATCCACCCCACTATCCTTACCAATCAAAGCAGGGGTGGCCCAATACGCTGGACTCCCTATTGGAAACATCATTCTCCACAATAGGAATCAATACACCAACCATGGAATCAGTAGAATTAAGGCTAGCACTTTCCATACCTACATAAAGTCTTGTTGCCAAATCCAAATTTGCATACCGTAAACTAGGTACAATAAATTCATTAGAATCAACTAACTCAAGAACAGCATTCTGCAATTATGAGTGGAACAACAAGGACCAGGCTAGAACAAATTTTCAATGTGAATAAAGGAACAAGAGCAAGATTTGGCCAGTTTCATTATGACCTTTAATTTGGATGCAGAAAAGATTGTTGATATTATTGCTAACAATTGGGATATTTTGAGTTTTGACAATAATGTAGAGTGCAAAGTGGGTAGGGTGCCCCCCAAATTTTTTTTTAGAAAAGATAGGTCTTTTAAAAATATTTTCAAGTTGGGTAAAGATATATTTAGTAGTTGCTCCAATAGACCCTCTGGGAATTTTAAATGTGGTAGGTGCAATTTTTGCACCCACATATTAGAAACTAAGGACACATTTAAACTAAATGGTAAAAACATCGTTATTAAAGGGCATTTTAATTGTAACAGTGTAAACATTGTGTATTTGGCTTAGTGCCAAATGTGCCCTGTTTTTTATATTAGAAAGACTTCTAGATCCTTAAAAACCCGAGTTAGTGAACATGTGTATGATATAAGAAAGGGTAAAATTACTAACACCCTGTTTAGACATATTAAGGAGCACAGTAATTATTGTTTTAAGTTTTTGTAGTTGACTATGTTGCCAAAGATCCACAGGGGAAAATTATTGATCTGCACCTGGATATTTGTGAATTAAAATGGCAACTTAGAATAGATGCAACACATTATTCAGGTATAAACGAGGCTATTAATATAGCTTGTATTTTAAAATAAAAATATCTTATAGGTTAAGTTTTTAGTGTTTTAATGGTCATGTTTTAATAGGAAAATATTTATACAACATGTTATTATTTTTTTCTTTTCATACTTGTAGTTTTGTATATATATATTTATATTCATATTAATATTTATTTTATTTTTTCAGCATTGTCATGTGATTTAATTAATTCAATTAGTTATTTGATTCATGGGTATTTAAGGGCTGGGTTAACATTGTGTGTTTGTTCTGAGGAAGTCTCTATCATGAGAAGAAAGCACTAAATCAATAAAACTTTGCACCTGATTTGGAGCTGTGGTCTGTTGTGTTGGTTTACAGTTCTGTAGTTAGTCTTGATTGATTTGATGTAATCCTAAGGGCCAGCAAGCTTCATCCATCTATCTTCTCACTGTACACTGTTAAACAGTTAATCTTGACATTACATGTCAGTAGAGTCACAGTTCTTTTAAAAAATGGGTATGGCTGTGCTTCCAGCAATTTTTTATTGGTGTCTTTTGTAAACCATTCCACTTGCACTTAAGGTTAGTTAGGCCTACTGTCTCTCATCATGGATTCTACCAGAAGAAATCACTTGATCATTTACATAGCCTTTTGCATGTAACATGCTGTTGGCTCACTTGAAAAGAACACCTGAAGTTCTGCAGACTAGATCTAGTGGGTCTTCTCTTTGTTTTACATGCAAAATCTCACCACTGGCACAAATGCTGATCACTTTCTATGCATCTGTGCTGACAGCGCGCGATACCATCCCACTCTAGAATCAGCAATTTTAATAAATTTCTCTGGCAGACACATTGAAACAAACACTCTGTTTCCTTAATTGCTTGTGTCTCAGATCTGGCTAGGATAGGTATAGAAAATGGTGCAGGAGGCTGGGGGAAAGGCACATGATAATGATCTCCCTCTCCATCTCAACTTGTTGTAGATTAGTATACCCAACCATCATTTGGTCAATCAACTATCAAAAAGACTCATTCAAAACTAGGGCTCCTTTACCGTAAAAAAGGAATTCCTTACCTCTGAAGCTAAGATTACTCTCTCTCTTACCTACCATCTACCCAGCCTAATGTACAGTTCTCAAATTCTCACAAATCTTAAATCAGCACTCCTGACCAAACTTGAATCTACCTACAACAAGGTAGCTAAGTTTTTCTGCCCAACAAACCTACAAATCCCATCACTGTCTTTCTCTAAAATACCTAAACTGGTTTGAATTACCTCACCAGCGTCTTCTCTCTCAGCTCCAGATCATCCATTCTATCCTATACCAGCCTTCCTACTGCCCAGCACTATCCCCTCTCGTCTCCCATTATTGTCCCTCCAGACCTCTCTGAAGCTCTAACCAAGACCTACTACAAATTTACAAACCCAAGTCTAAATTTGGACACAACACATACAGATATCACCCCACTATTGCCTGGAATAGGCTCCCATTAGAAAACAGGACACTTACACATCCTAAACAATTTAAGACCGCCACTGAAGAGCACTTTAAAAGTCACTGGTCCTGCCACTGCACTCTCCCTCCTTAAACATCCCCTACTTCTCATACCTTAATCTACTTTCTGCCCTTAACTCACTCTTCCCACTAGCTCTCCCTAACCTTCCTTGACTACTCTTTCTACTGTCTTCTAAAATCTATTAAGTAAATCTCCTCAGATAAACATTCTATTGTAATTGTCTTGCCTTCGTGCAACTACATTATGATAAAACTGGGTTTTTGTAACCACTTACCCCAGAAACTATATTCATCTTAATGACATATTTCTTTTTATACATCTTGAAATAGCTTTGCTATACTCCTGATTATTGACACTGTATAACATTGCATTGCTACTTAATGCCCTGTAATAATCCTGCAATATTGCTGTTTAATGCTAATTTATAATGAAAATTGTATAATATGTTGGAGCTTTTCTCCCCAGGCCTCCTCTGAAAAAGGGCTCTTCAGCTCAGTCAGACAATCCCAGTCAACAAATGTAAAGTAAGTAAGATGTCTGGCAGATGTCACCTTTGCATGTGTAAGTGCAGCTCAGCATTACTGTACACCACATCATCGTGTGCAAATGAGCATTCAAAGAAAGCAAAATAAATATTTAATTACATCTGGTTTCTATTTTTAGATGTCTTGTGGATGTCAGCTGTGTATGTATAAGTGCAGCTCAGCATTGCTGTGCTCCGTCCCACACAAAGAGGCATTAAATAAAAGAAAACAAAAAAATTACAATTCACACATCTTTCTAGACTACCAGGGTACATTACAGGTATGTACATTATATTGTACATAACATCTGTCCAGGAATTACCTGGACAATCACATCCATGGAACACTAAACTGCTGCCAACATGGACTCAATAACTGTGTTACTATGATCTCCCTTGGCAACGAGCCATGATTAATATGCATGGCACACTGCTGAAGGGGAACTGTTGCCATGTACACTGGTAAATTCTATGTAGTCTCTACATGGAGCCTACATGGATTTTATTGAATCTTAGGGAATATTTTTCAGCAAATTAAGAAAGATTGCAAACAGCAAAACTATGGATAGGAAAGATAATCTGGAATTTGGGAAATTAGAGACATTCTAAAAAAATACATTAAAGATATTAGATACAACTTTTAGCAAAATGAGAAGATTAACCACTGTAGATTTAAAATCAAAATAACAAGTATATAGAATTTTAACACAATATGCATATACTAACTGTAAAGAAAGGGAAAGCTTATTTTATCATATTTTAGACTATGCAGTGATAAATATGAATAATATAACAATACTCTTTAATTGTAATTTAAGAGGCAAGCAAAAAAAAGGAAGGAAGGAAATAAATGATATAAGAAAATTGCTAGAAGTTATAAGTTGTGGCAAGTTAAAACTTTAGGACATAAATTCATGAATTTAAAAAAAGGGATATGTATAGAACTAAAATAGATTATTTTATAGTATCAGAAAAAAATGTTATAGGGGAAGGAGAGGTAGTTGAAACATGCTCTGATCATCTTGTAATATAACTAGAGATAAAGCAATACAAGGGATATAGAAAACTAGACAAAGGAATAAAAAGGATACACGAGAAAGCAATGAATGAAGAAGGAAAGAAATTAGTATTAAAATTATGGAAATAAATTACTAAAATAATATTTTATAAAAATTAAGCTGAATGGATGCTGTTTAAGGAAAAAATTAAATAATGTTTTTTTATTTTTATTTTTTTACACTGGCAATATAATGAGAGAAAAGTAGAGAAAGAAAATATAAAAGAACATATGACAACATGTTGGAAAATTTAGTACCTAATAGCAAGTACTTTGACAAAAAAACTATTATATGAATGGAAGCAAGAAAAAATACAAGAATTGTTACATAAGCAAAGATATTTTTACAAAGAAAAAGAGAAGAATAAAGTTATTTAAGCAAATTAGTAAAGGAAGATGGTAGTGTAATGCGAGAAAAAATGTAAAAGTAGAAATAGAAATAGAAAGAACTCAGGAAAAGATTATGAATGGTGTAGTACAATATGTACAAGAAATGTTCAAAGAAAAAAGAAAGTAGTGAAAAAACATAGAAAGTAAAAACAAAAATAACAGAAATGAGAATAAAAAGGTGGAAAAGGAGATTTCTTCAATGAGACTGATAAATTATTAGGACAAGTAAATATAGATTTGGCTGTAGAACCAGGTGGAATAGGGCATAAAATGTGTAAAAATGTAAGGGATTGGCAAACAAAATATTTTTAAAGATTTTGAATGAATGGTTAAATGATGGTTTCGTGCATAAAGAATTATGTAGTGGAATACTTAAATTCATATGGAAGAAGGAAGATAGAAGACAATTAAAAAAACTGGAAACTGATAGTATTGAATAATAATGATTATGAGTGTTATGAAAATAAAACAAAAGAGATTTGAAACTAAAATGGAAAATATTATAGAAGATAATATATATATATATATATATATATATATATATATATATATATATATATATATATATATATAAAGGGGAAAGGTTTTCAAGAATTATTAATGCCAGAGAAAATGTGGATAATATGAATAGAAAAGAAGAAGCAAAAATCATGATAGAAGAACTTAATAAGACATTTGACACAAATGAAGTTGAAATTGCATGGGTAATAATGTAAGAAAGTTAAGAAATTATGCATGTCAAAATAGAGAAATAACAAAGTAAAAATATTTGTAAATGTCTTTTTAGGCCTAGAGGTACATATGAAGAGTGGTGTAAGAAATGGATGTCCAATGATTTGTATACTCTTTGCATTAGTTATGAATGTGATAGTATGTGAAATAAATTACAAAATGAAGGAAGCAGGTTATACAACACCTAAAGGGTTAAGAATTTCAGTTTTGTTAACATAAGCAGATGACATAATAATAATATTTGCAAAAACAAAATTTGGATAAAAAAGTAATAATTTGCACAAACGAGTGTAAAGAGAAAAGTAAAGGCTTAAGTAATGCAACAAAGATAGGGAGTATATATTTTAGAATGAATGAAATGTCTGCGTTAGGTACAAAATTTGGTAATAAAGATATATGTAGAATGTATTTTCTGGAGAACATATAAATTATCATTCATTAAAAAGGTTTATTTAATAAATTAAGTACTGATGGGACAAATAGCATACTTAACAAGTGTATGTATGTTGCCAACCTTCTTCAACATCAGGTCCTGTACAGAATAAATAAAATTATTCAGTAACACAGACTGTTATTTAATCACATTATATTTTAATGATTTCAACTGCATGTGTGACTACAGAAAAAAATGTTCTAGATAATACTGGATGACTCTATGCTGCTTCCCCTATATTAGACTCTACCTCTCAGAATGATTTGTGGCCATCTTGTTCCTCACAGCAGAGGACCTCCATAATACTGACCCAGTTTTTGGAAACTTAACACTTTGACTCTTCAAGCTTTCAATGATGTAATGGCAAAGAATGAGCAAAGTGAACTTTTACATATATTTACTATAAAATTATCAAAATGTCTGAGGTATTAATAATGTTGGACAGTTTCAAAACTGAGTAATATATGTAAATTTTGGGGAGTGACCATTTTTGTGTGACAGACAGTTATGCTAAAATATACAAAAAGCCAGTGCCTTTTACATAATGACACTACTGTTGGGAATAAATTCCCTTTCCATTATGGTCCAATGATCTTGAAGATTTAAAGTAGAAAATGCAAAGCCTCTGGCAGACTTTCAGCATGGAGGGTGATTGGGGGTTTTCTCCCTTACTAAAAGCATTTGTTTAAACTGCTTTGTGAATGCCATTTCGGAAACATTTTACAGGCAAATGAAATTTATAGGATCATAGGAAGTTACTAGGCTAGTGCTAAAGCCTTTCTAAGTTTGTCCATTCATGCCCTAATTTTCCCAATTATCAATGCCCACAGGCTTGAATGGCTTTGGGATATGCCTGTGTCTTAGGGCATCTACAAACTGCCCCTATCCATAAGCACACAGGTGACAAGATAGGGGGTGAATTTGTGATTTCCCATACATTAGGCCAAATTGCATCTGAATAGGCTTAGGAAAGAGCTTTTTTTTTACATGAATGGAGAGCTTGTTCCAGACAAGGGGTGATCTCTGAGACACATACCTGTCCCCTCAACATGTTTTTTTTTTTATGTCACAGACAAGATTTAGATCTTTAGATCAGGTTATTCTTGTGCTGTTTGTTTTGTAAAACTGCAACAGATCCATCAGGCCCGGATCAGGGAATGCCTTGTAGGATAGGCATAGATAATCCCTCAGTAGTATGTAGGTGACTGAGTATGGGAACAGGGCTTTGAGGCAGTAATCACAAAGGACATATTATTTGTACCCTGTATTGTTTTAAAGAGTAACTTCTGTGGACACTCCAGCTGCTGGAAATGCCTGGTAAGGTACATTCTGAAGGGCACATTGTACTAGATTGGTCTAATGAGGGCTGAGTATCATGGGACTATGACCACATTAGATCTGAATGCCATGCCCTTACTTACAAGTTGTGCCATATAGCATGATTTATGTTGTCACTACCATGGACACATGATGATCAAATTTCAGATTACTGTCAGCCTGAGTTCCCAAGTCTCATTCTGCTAGGTCTAGTCTTAGGGGAGTGTTATTAATGCTGTAATTTGCAGGGATACCATCTTCCCAAAGGGTATAATTATGTATTTTGCATTGAGGTTTAGGCCATAGTTTTGGCATCAGTTATTTGTGGTGTCAGATCTTCCTGGAGGATACCTACATCTTTTGGCGATTCAATGACTACACCCAGCTAGGAGTCATCAGCAAATGTGATCAACCAAAGGCATTTACATATTCCTTGGCTTCATAGAGGTTTATTCCAGACAAGAGATGTCCCAGTAATTAGCCTGTGGGACACCACTGGTAACAGGCTTCTTGGTGGAGGTGGATTTTGGATTTTCCCACCCTAACTTGTCGTATCAGTGAACCATTTGGCTATCCATTGGTTGACATAGCGATTTGTTAATTTGTCTATAATACCTGAGTGAGGTATTGTGTCAAATGCTTTTTTCAAGTCAGGGTAGGAAGTATGCACTGTTTTGCTGAAGTCCATGACTCTAGTGACATTTTCAAAGAAGTCCACCAAGTTTAGTAGGCATGACCTGCCTTTGATGAAACTGAACTGGAATGGGTCCAGTGTCTGAAGATTCTCTATGTCTTTGTTTATCAAGTACATAAGAATTCTTTACATGGCCTTGCATATAAGACTAGTCAGAATTATGGGTTTGTAGCTCCCTGGGTCTGTTGATGGTCTGCATTTGTGTAGAGGGATAAAACTTGTAGTTCTCCATTCCGTAGAGTTGAAACCTGTCTAGAGGTTTTGGCTGAATGCAGATTCTAGTGAGCCTGACAGGTCACGTTTCAAGCTATTTAGGAGGCATCCTGGAATGTTATCATGACCCAATGATGGAGTGTTTTTAGCTCTGAAGAGTGTAGGGAGGACCTGTTCTTTAGTAATCGTTCAGGGAGAAATGTTAGAGGGTATTTTCTGGGGGGAATCTGGGGGATGGAAATTGGAGCTAAATTTATCTGCCAGCAATTCTGCTATATCCCTTGGTTCAGTAACTGGAAATTCCATTTACTATTAGTTCAGCAAACTGTTGGATGTTCCCTTTAAGGTTGGGTCCATAACTGAAAAATGCCTTATGGTTATCCTTAGCCTGGGAAGCTACTTTTGCCTCAAATTAGCTTTGGTGAACTTGATTAGTCCCCTCAGTTGCTTCTTGAGACTGATGAGGGAATTTTTTGTCTGGTCTGAATGTTTGGAAGGCATTATAGCCTTGTATATTACTGGGTTACTTTGCAGGACTTTAAACCACATCTCACTAACTGCACAGATGTTAGCACTCTCCAGGGTTAGCAGTGCTTCCAAAGAGTGGAGCTTCTTGTTGAGATTCCTAGCATTGAGCAATAACATGTTTAGTTTATCTTGCATAGCATTTACTATGTTGGAAGGTTTATCATATTGGCATTGCTTAAAAAAGGCACTATAGGGTGAACAATGTTTTGACAAATATCCAAGACACTAGTGAGGACAAGTACAGATCATCCCTGGCAAAGCAGTGTGGTCTGTTGATCATGTCCTGCCAAGATGAAAAATAGTGGACACCCTTAGAATGACACCAATAACTAAACCAATTGTTAAAGTCAATCATCCTCTGTTTATATTGTGATATCATCCTTGGAGAAGGTAGAATGCTGTTCATTGCTAGGCTGATACCTGCCTAGGCACATAATTTGAAAGTGCTATTATGTCTTTTTCATATAGTCCAGGGGGGTACATCTCATGTCATTAATACTCACATGGACTATGACAGAGTCATAATAGTACTTGTATTTCAATGTCCTGAGTACATATGTGATGTGTCACATCCTTCCTGATAGGCAACTGACCGTGACTATCTCCTTGCTCAGCCTGTTGCGGGGGTCATCAGTTTGTCTCATGACAGAGACTCCAATGACCAATATGTTGGGCTGTGTGGCAGTTTGCCTTAAGAGCTTAGAGACTGAAACATTGTGAGATATAGTTGTATGTGTCCTGAAATGCGTTGCATTTGTATAGTGTTTGAGAGATTGCTGAGGGCAGTGTATGGGATGTCTTTGATGTTTGGTAAATTGCATTTAAAAGCCTCAGCATATGTGAGTTTATGTGTCTGATCCATAGGAAGTGTAGTGTGTGGGTTACTGGCAACCAGTTTGGACATACCAGTGTCTATATGCAAGACCTTTGCCTCCAAAGACATAGTGTAATTACATCTCTCTCATACTGTGTTAGTCTACTTAAGAATAAGGTGGCCATTAGTAAACATGAGACAGTTACTACATTGTCTCAAGATGGCCATTTCCACCAGGCTGGCTACAGACGGTAGGAAAGTGCACATACGTAGCTGTGGATCTTCTGTTTTTATGATTTATGAAAGGTGGTGCAATTTGGGTTTAGAGCTATTGGGCAGGGAGGATAGGTCTAGGATTGATCTAGAACAACACGTTTTGGGTAATGCTTCTCAGCAAGTGAACTAGCTGCTCTACATTCAGCTAGACATTTGAGAAAATAGAGGAAGTTTTAGATGGAAAATTACAACTCTAGGTGTCTGCTTGGATACAGAGCACTGCAAACCACTGTTGCACAGTTCAGCACAGGTTATAGGAGATGAGTTAGAAAGGAATCCAACCACTAAACAGTATAAATGCAGTGCAAGTGTATATATAAGGCTCAGATCCTGCAGCATTTCACAATTATCTTACTATTGTGAGGGATACTATAAAACTGAGGTTCCCAAAATAAGTAAAATGCAAATAAAAAAGTCAGTAGAAATATAATAAATGATGTACAGATCCAGCAACAATTTAAAATGCTCTCACTATTGTGAATGCTACTGTAAGACTAGACAAAGGTCCTTAGACCAAGTAAAATTCTAGCAGAAAAAATGAAGTAGAAATGTAATAAATGAGGCTCATATTCTGCAGAAATTCATAATTCTCTCACTATGACGACTGCTATTGCAAGACTAAGGTTCACACATGAATTAAAATCCAAGTAGAAAATGCAGTAGAAATGTAATAAATGAGGCTCAGAATCTGCAGCAATTCAAAAATTTCTCACAATTGTGAGTAATACTACAGGACTAAGGCCCCAAAGCTAAATAAAATGCAAACAGGGAAAGTCAAACGTTAAGATTCTAATAGGACTGATAGCTCAGTTTGAGCTATCAGTGCCCAGAATAAATAACAGTGGGAGGTTAGCAAACAACATTTATGGTAGGGTGGGCCATTAAAAAAGCATCAAGCTTAAAAGCAGAAGAATTGCATGGGTGAGTGGGAAAAAAAATCAAAAATGAATGCAGCCAAATAGTAGTAGGTGAATGCCTTAAATAAGAAAAAAGTTTCCTAACTCCTCCTACTAATTAGCAAGATCTAATTCATATTCAGTAAATGAATGCAAAATAAATGCTTCTTAACTGATCCTAGCCAACAACTTGTAAGACTTCAAGAAAAAATACTTTGCTGTAAAGCAAAGTTTTAAATTGAAAAACTGTAATATAATACCAAAATCAGGAAGTAATGGAAATATCCAAACTTTAAATGTAGAAAATCCAAAAAACAATGCAGTCAAAAAGTAGTTTTAAACTCATAGCTCTTGTAGATGAAAAGCAATGTAGGTGAATACCTTACATAAGAAAACGGTTTCTTGTCTTCATCTACTAATTAGTTAGATCTAATTCCTATTCAATCAATGAATGCAAAAGGAATATTTTCCAACTGACCCTAGCCAACAACTTTAAGGTTTTAAGAAAAAAAACTTTGCAGTAAAACAAAGTTTTAAATTAAAAAAATGTAATGTAATCATAATGGCAAAATCAAAATGTAATGGAAATATCCATACCTTAAATGTAGAAAATCCAAAAATCAATGCAGTCAAACTGCAGTTTTAAACTTGGAGTTCTTGTAGAACTTTTGAAAATGACTGATGTACTCTCATCTTGTTTCATAACTTATTTTACACATCTAAGAAGCTTGTCCCCTAGCGACCTTTTCTTGTACCACCCTACCCCCTTTATGATGGGGCTGAAAATCTCCAGCAGGCCATGATTCTGCTAAGGACATGAGGATTTTTTTTAGTTTTTTTTTGTGCTGCCCATCCTTAAGCTAAACTGTATAGAAGCACAGTGCATGCAACATGTACACAGCACTCTCCAAGTGTATCTCAAATGTGCTTGCTGCACATGGGGCCAGACAACTAGGTGTGTGCCAAAAGCCAGCATCTACTTTACATAAGATAATGATCCTGCCAAGAAGAATCACAACCAGACAAAAATAGAATTGTTTCCCTCTTCATCACCTGATTGGCTGCTTAGTGCTCTCTTCCCAGTGTGATACTAGATCCAGTCTCAGTGTTCTGTTCTATAATTCTGCCAGTTTGTACATTATACCATTTGCCAGACTAAATGACAGCTATTTACAATACAGTCCAGCAAATAATTAAAACAAACTACAGAAATGGCATGGTTAATCTTGGAAAGTGAGCACAAAATGAAGACATTTAAAATTGGCTACCCTTCCCAGAGAAGTATTTATTCATGCTTATTAATGACTAGCATAATAGGATTGGACTTTCTATCCAGAAATTGTTAAATAGTCATTTTGCTGTAACTGTATTAGCAAAGGAATAAAATGGGTAATCATGGTATAAGCGAATCAGGTTGATTTATTTATTATTCATTTAGTGCATCTGTTACCTGGGAAAGTCCACTGGGCCTAGAAAGAGCCCATTTTCAGTGGAGGCCCAGAAAGAAAAGCTAAACACTAATTACATATAAAAGTAAAATGCAAATACATAGAACAAAGTGTTCTGAGCAGTACATTCACATTTAAAGAAAGTAATAGCAACAACAGTGATAATATTTACAATCAGGTATAAATATAGAAGTAAAATATGGCCTGCATTCAAATAACACATGAGTATAAATATATCTGCAGAATTCTTAGCAGAGGAGAGTTGACTTCAGGGTAGAAAGGAGGCAATAGAAGGGCTATAGGAAGAAGAATCCAGTTAAGGTGACAGCAAGGAGTCAGACTGGTACAGATAAGGAGAGGAGATATTCATAGTTGAATGGTTAAAGCTGAGACTCCAGAGAGAAGTCAGGTGTTGGGGTTATTTGTTGGGATGCATGAGCATAGCCAGTAAGAGAGGAGATGTAATTTGTGGGATTTTTTTAAAGGAGGCATGACTGCTGACAGTCCTGACTGAAGGACTTGAAGACAGTATGAGAATCTAACATTTGGCTGGCTGAGAGCTTGGGTTTCTCAACAGACAGTAGCATTTTGTTTTCAGACCTGAGGTGGCGATTAGGATGGTACATGGTCAGTATGGAGGAGAGGGAAGGGCAGGTTTCTGGTTGGTAGATTATCTTGTGGGCTGTAGTTAATTGTAGATAAGTGAGATGGTGAAGGGATTCTAGACAATTTAGTTGATGCAGAGAG
Organism: Protopterus annectens; assembly: GCF_019279795.1. Taxonomy (NCBI): domain Eukaryota; kingdom Metazoa; phylum Chordata; order Ceratodontiformes; family Protopteridae; genus Protopterus; species Protopterus annectens. The sequence continues at coordinate 569,878,626 of NC_056751.1, forward strand.
GAGCAGTGGTGGGTAGAAAATGTTGCATTTGTAACAAATCTAGCAACTTTATTGTAGCAAGATTCTAGGTTAGATTTTAAGGAGGATTGTAGATTGGTGAGGATGGAGGGCTATATAGCAGAGTTGGACACCAGGGCCTTTTTAGCAGGATGACTAAGAAAACCGTTGTGCCTATAAAGGGCACCTAGCTACTGATGTTTTTTTTTTTTTTGACGTTGTTGTAGATGTGATGGTCAAAAGTTAATTTGTCATCAATGATGACACCTAGCAATTTGGTACTAGGGACAACTTTAATGATAGTGTAGTTATGGGAATAAACAGTGAATAGTGACTTGTCAACAGGGCTAGATTTTATGGGGGTAAATATTAAGAATTTTGTTTTATTGGAGTTAAGGGTGAGATGGTTCTGAGACATCCTGGTTTCGGTGGAGGTAAATGCTTCTTGGGTAAGACACTGTAATACAGTGGCAGATTTAGAAGAGCAGATGATAGCTGAGTCATCTGCATATTGGATGCCAGTCCTGTGGGTAAGAGTGTTATGAAAGGTTTTACAAATATACTGAATAGGATGGGACCCAGAATTGAATCTTGGGGAACACCTGTGTTTGTAGTGATGAAAGAGGAAGAAGAGTGCTGCCATATAGTAGATGTCTGCCTATTGCTGAGATAGTAAACCATTGCAGGATAGGGGGAGATAGGCCGAGATTTGAGAGTTTAGTAAGCAGTACGGAGTGGGAAATACTATCAAATGCCTTTCATAAATCAAGAAAGAGTACAGAGACTAAGGAGCCAGCATCCCGAGCTCTATATACTGTGTCCAAGAAGGAAATGAGGGCAGTGTTGGTGCTATGTCCAGGCCTAAAGCCATGTTGAGTGGGGGAAAGGATTTGGTGTTTTACCAGATGACTTAGGAGTTGAGTATGAATGCACGTCTCTAGTATTTTAGAGATGGGGGAAAGAATGACGATAGAATGGAAGTTTGAGATGTCGGAGTTGTTGCTGCCTTTATGAAGAGGCAGGGCAGATGCTTTTTTCCAGATATCAGGTATGCATGATTCTTGAATGGACCCTGTTGAGGAGGATGCTGATTGGATATGCAATGGAGGAGGCTGCTAGTTGTAAGTATTCTGCAAGTAAGTTATTTTGGGCATTGGTACATGGTATTAGTTTATGAAGAAGTTTTTGGATGGTGGATGTGGGAATGGGTGATAGTTATAGTTCATATATTTATATACAGTGCATGCACTGACTTACCATTTTGCACAGAGGATTAAGGCTATGAGGTTCATCCTGTAGTCCTGGGTTTGACTCCCTCAGTCATTCTTTATACACTTTTGGATCCTCACAGAAAGAATACAGGGTGTAAACAGCATGTCCTATGCAGACTGGCTGAATGCACTATCCTTGTCTTTGGTCTCCTACAACCTGCTTAGAGAGAAACAATCTTTGCATGGCCTGCAAAGCATCCTCTGATCCCACTCTGATGGGCCTATTGTACTTCTAGAAAACAAATAGCACTAGAATTACCTGATCCAGGGACCTAAACCTCATCTGGAACATAAATAGGATATGTTGAATGGACTTGGAGACTATCCCTTCCCTGGAACAAGCTTCTTATCCATGTGATGCTAGGGAAGAGTTCTTCCCTAACCCAATTCAAGTATAACTTGGACAAATGGAAGGTAATGGAAAATTTACCCCTGCTCGATATCTTTATTAGACAGAGGCAGCCTGAAAATGCTTGACCATCCATGCCCAAGCCTACATGTACCCACTTAAAATAACCCTAGAGTATGAAAGCTTATCAGATACATTTGTGAAGCATGGCTAGACTTAAAAAGGCTTCCTTTGGTCATTAGCTTATTAGTTTAGTAATGACCTATGAACCTAAACAATTCACTTGACCAGATAGTGCTCTCACATTGTCCATGAAAATAATCAGTTGTACCTATCAAACTTACCGATTTAAACAAAGAAACGAACTGTTTACTTCTTCTGCATAAGATATACTAAACATGACTAATCAGCTATATTTGGACACCCCACTTATTACTATAATTTTTTTTATGATAGTACCTTACTGGTGACAACTCTGCTTTTAAGCATTTTTTTTCCAGCCCAGTTTGCCTTGTTGAATGCTTCCTGCACAACCTTTAATTTTACTATTAGCCTCCTGTAAGACACAGTGGCAAAGAACTAAAATCCAGATACACCATATGTATTACCAAACATTTTAAAACATTTCTGCATTGTACTTATTAGAGTGGATTAAATATGAGTCAGAGGTGGATTTGCATTAAAAATGATTGGATCTATTTTTTTTTCTGCTGAGCCTTTAGGTAAGGCTATGACTCGAATGCTGAAAATTGCATAGCTGTAGTAGTTTGTGGTGAATGACGGCTCACGGCTAGAATGTTTTTCAGATGCTGTAAGTATGCAGTATGAGGTAGTTATTACCTCAAACTCATATCATGGAATGTTTCTTCATTTTTATCTCATTAATTTTTATCATGCTGATTAGGAACCACCATCTGCTTATATTTGTCTGTGCCACAATTTTGCTGCCTACACACAACATACGCCAGGGCATGCCCACAGCCAGTTACACTGACTACAAGCCATCAAAGAGGCATTTTGTCAAATGCAGTAAGAAGGCAGATTGGTATATTAACAGATATCAATGTATATTACTGCCGTGGTTAATGCTGTTTTGCATATCCTGCTGTTTATTTAGTCAGTTACTGATTTAGTAAAGTGATATACACCAGAAAGCATTGAAGTTGAACATCAGCAGTTTTTCAGATGAGTTAATTACACCTTTTAAAAGGTATCAAGATTAACTTAATTATGGCTACATTTAAAGGCAAACCTGAATAATGCTTCTTAAATTTTTTACATGATTGCTTAAAGATGAAGTTCTGCTTTCTGTTTTTATTTAGTCAAGGTTTGCACTTAGTTATCAATTCTGTATTTGCTTTTAAGCCCCTTTAACTCCACTCTGTTTGTTATTGTGGTCGTCTTACCCTCTCTGTCATCACTGATCAGAAAAGATGAGGCTCAGTGTGTGATATAGTACAAGTCAGCTATAACAGTTTTATACAGTATGGTAACTTCTAGGTATATATTCTATACTTCTCACAACAAAATATATACAAATAGCAATACATCATATTCCAAAAGCACTTTTATAGCCTGTCAGTTGATACTTTAATAGAATTGATTATTTCTTAAATTCAAACAGATATTACTGAGTGGCTACAGATAAAATAAGTTTCATAGATAGTGTATGCATCTTCATGACAATAATTATTATTTTTTTAATTTTTTTTTATTTTTGTTTAATGTATAACAAAGTACATCAGGACACCCACAGTATACTTTTCTATGTTATGTACATCCTTACAGTATTAACAATAACATAAAAAGAGTAATGTTATCCCCTTACTTTCTTACTAATGATTGTTACATTGCTAAAGTCTACCCTACCATGTCCTCTCCATACATTATGCATAAATCACCCTAATATTTATCTATTTAAGTTTCCTTTGGAAGCAGTTTTGTAAATCAAGATCACATCATACACAAAAGAGCTACATATAAGAATGATAAAATTCAAGTTAATGAGTATAACTTTTCCATACCTAAGTAAACTAAAAGAAAACTATTTGAAATTATCCACATTGAAAGCAAACAAGATAAAAGTTCTGCTTTCTGCAAAAGACAAAAAATACCACTAACAACATATTGAGAGCTATACCATCTTACATAGCCTTACTTAATATAATCAACTCTAAGTTGCAGAAACTCATAGTAAATGGACATACTTCCCTTCACAAGTTCCTTTCTAGGAGCTGCACAGTCATTTCAGTTATCCTAGTAACTGATGAACTGAAGGATTAGACTCTCTCTCATTAGCCATGTTGACAGAAACTGCAAGACCAGGCTCAGGAAACTTCAATTCTATGTAATTGGGTTTCCCTCCTACAATAAAGACACCTTAAGATTACCAGATTTTACTTATGCTTCTCTCCTTTTCACTAACTCATATTAGTAAATCAAAGGCAGAAAGAATGAAATCAACAACAGTGAAAAAATACCACTGTTACTCTAACAATTTTATACTGTTCGTCTTTTCGGCTTTTCCCAGTTAGGGGTCACCACAGCGGAACTCCAGTCCGCTAAATATTGGCAGTAAATTTTTTATGGTGCCGGGTTGCCAGCCCGACGCCCAACCTTCAGCGAAGGCATGCCCATTCATGCATGTCTTTCAGAGGCCACTCGACCACGGGGAGGAGATGCAGACTCCACACAGAAGTTACTCCAGCCATGAATCGAACAGGAGAACCTCCTACTGTGAGGCAACAACTCTACTGCTGTACCGTTGCGGCTTACTCAGTGCCCACTGTACACTCGGTATTAGTGAATCATCATATACTATCTCTGAGATGTGTCAGTTTTGGGGAGTGGGAGAAAAATCATCAACTCCTTAAGTCAATAACCTTGAAGTATTGTCAGCTTTAACATTAGTGCATATTGTAGATTCTTCTGTGATGTTAAAACACATGAAGCATGTGCCTTAGAAACAGATGCTGTTCTAGGTACTACCCTTTTTCTTCAAGACTGCAGGGGATATGAGAACCCAACACTGCCTCTCATTTTACCAAAAAAACATTTATTTACTCTTCCAGTAAACATGGAGTCATAATGGTTGAGCTCTTAACTTCAGAGATATAAGGCCCAGGGTTTGATTTTGACTTCTGGGTATTGGCTAGGCTTGTAATAGTGTGCAGACTGATAACCTAGTATTTCCCTATAAACACTGTCTGTGTCCATTGCTTCTTCCATTATGCACTTTCTGAACAATGCTGACCATCACTCTCTCAGCATTTGATCAACCCAGTCTTATAATTCTTGACATTCTTCCTCTCCAACTTTAAACACAATTACCTCCCCAATATTGAGAATTATTAAGCCCACAATTACTTGACATCTTAGCACTATTTGGCACATACCTGACTAAATATATCAGCACCTATTAGTAAGAAATGTCAACCTGGAATTCCTCACATCTCTTGCACTCCCACTTCAGCCCAACCGCATCTTCATGAACTCTGATTGATTCATTGAGTGTGAATTCATAGATATTCCAAGATCACTGAATCTTATGACCACTCTTACCTTCCCAGTACCCTTCTTCAGGTAGCAGCTCCTTTCTCTTTCCTCTGCTGGTTTAATGTAGCATATCAACACCACCCCTCGCATCATTTCTTTCCTGCTCATCTATAAATCGCCCATCATATCTTCCCTAACACATGTTTTACATTCATCCTTGCCTTCCTTTTTATGCAAGCTTTTCTCTCATCTCCGCCATAACTTCTCATGTTCCCCATTACTTACTGTCTGCCCATAATCTCTTCTTTCTTTGCATTATTTTTCTTATCACAACACTGACTCCATCATTTGAAATACCTACTCATTTCAAACTTCTATTCAAGCTTTCCTCACCTCTAACCAATATCTAAATGTCGGATGCTGGGAGGACTTAATATAACTACTTTCTTTGTTTTTCAGGCTTCCTTTCATCTTCATCCTGCCAAATGCAATCATCATATTACCTCCCCTTTAAGGAAAATATGTCTTTATAAGCTAGCCCCCTCCAAAACACCATACTGCTCTATCTCATTGCCTAACTTCCTCTACTAAACCTCCCTATTGACTTGTAGAAAACTTTTGTAATTCCTAAAGACTTCTCTATCCTGGCACACACTTTGATGTCCTTAGCATTCCCCTTAAAATGACCATATTCAATATTATATACAATATGATCTTCAGGTGCTGCCATGAGGCCCTATTTGTCTGACTAAACTCTAAAAAAAGCATACAAAATCATCTATGGCATCCTTAAAAGGTTCCAAATTTTCAATGTTCCTAATAGTATTACAAAGAATTAGTAGGGGTTTCTAAACACCATTTTTTGTCACAGAACTAATTTGTATGTCATCTTTCAAACATTGACATACCCTTGCTCCAAACTTCTTCCATTATACATTTACATGCCCTTGCTACCTACTTCTTCCATTAAAGATAAACATACCATTGCTCCATATGTATTTCATTATACATTTATATATATATATATATATATATACATCCTTGCACCCTATGTCTTTCATTATACATTTATATACAATTGCTCCCTACTTCCATATTACATTTGCATGCCCTTGCTCTATGTATCTTCCACAATACATTTACATGCCCTTATACATTTACATGACCTTGCTCCATACTTCTTCATTCATACATTTTACATATCCTTGCTCCATACTTCTTCCATTATACATATGCATGCCCTTGCACCATCTTGCATATCTAAACAATTCCATCTTGGTTTGTGATTTGTTGTGGAGTTGACTGGTAACAGAAGATGTATTTATGTTTACTGTTAAAAGGAGGTGTGACTTAAAGAAATTACAACTTCTGTCTGGCTGATAGAACTTGTATGGTCAGAACAACTTTATTGTATTTTATTATTTAGTTGGATGTTGCTGGTATAATTTTTGTCATAGAAGTTGATTTAATTTCCTTTGAATTCTTTGTTACTGACTTTGTGTAATTTTTTTCCTTTGCAATATTTTATTTATTTAAAGCTGAATATGGATTCCTTAAATGAGTATGCAATTAACGATTTGCTAATGTACAAGTATCTTGTACAGTGTAATAAATGCTATGCATATTTAAAGGTAACAGCTGATAACACTTGTGATCTTTGTTCCTCATGTCAAAAATTGGATGATTTGCTTACGATTGTTAGAAGCTAATCTCGACTTAATGATGATGATTGCACATGTGCAATTGGCATGGCTTGGAGAACTGTTGTATCATATATTAATGACTGGACTGGTGAACTAAATAATGTTAGGCATAGAACAAATAGAACAGATTTAGGAAATGAAGCATATATTTTCTGCAAAGAACATTCAACCCCTATGAAGCATGATGATGCCCCTGGGAACTATGGAACTGTGGATTCAATTACTCAGCAATCTGAGGATCCAGTTTGTTTAGAAGGAAACAAAAAAAAGAAAGAAAGGAAGAAGTTCTCAACAAATAACAAGGAAGAAAAAGAAACTGACTAATGACTGCAAAGGAAAGAGAATATGTAGTAAAAAGGATTTTGCTTTGTTATGCAACACACTGGTGACAGGGAATGAAGATATCTGTCTATCAGAAAACCCTCAGTCTACAGAAAAAGGCATCACCTTTCCAATGGAAAAGGTATAAACAAGAGGCAAGGGGCAGGTGAAAAGGAAGTAATCAAAACTGAATGTGGAAGGATTGAAGAACATTACTGTAAGAAAAAAGAAGAGAAAGACAGATGGTGACTACATGGCTCAAGCTGTGGATTTACAAAGCCTGCTGGATGAGAATTTAATGTTTGTGTCTTTCGGCTTTTCCCGGTTAGGGGTTGCCACAGCGGAACTCCGGTTGGCTAATGATTGGCAGTAGATTTTTATGTGCTGGTTTGCCGGGCCTAACACACAACCTTCAACTAAGGAACGCCCATTCACACGTGGCCACACAGAAGACGCTCTAACTGCGAATCGAATGGGCAACATCTAACTGTGAGGCGACAACGCTACAGCAGCACCACCACCACAGTACTAACAATGGGATTAATAAGACTAATAGTGATGAAGCTCTGTCCTTTGTAACAATTGATAGAGCAGATATTACTGTATTAGAAGCTGAAGCTTCTTCAGAGATGGTCAGCAAAGATATTCTTCTAATTGGAGATTCAGTTATTAGAGGAACTGATAATTATATTTGCAGAGATGATAATGAATGGGTCTATATTACGTAACCAAAGAAACATTTCTTCGAATACATAATAATCGACACCAAAAGACCAAAATCCCAAAACCGTGAATGGCCATGTCAGCAAATTTTTTCCTAGGGAAAAAATTTGTGGGGCTGTAAACCTAACACACACACTTCAAATCTAATGTAAGTGGGGAGGCTTCACCCACCACACCTCCCAACATGGGGGGGCTGTGCCCGCCACCCCCTAACTAAATATACCAACTCCGAGATTGCTCTGTGTTGGGGAAAAGGGTAAACCCTGGGAACAGCCAACTGAATTTTTTCCCTAGGAAAAAATTTGCGGATGTGGCCATTCACGGTTTTGGGATTTTGGTCTTTTGGTTTTGATTATTATGTATTCAAATAAGTGTCTTTTTGATTACGTAATATAGACCCTAATGAACATTTAGTAGTGTTATGCTTGCCAGAAGCAAAAATAGAAGATGTGAAACAAGCCTTGGAACACCTTAATATAAGGAACTATGAATCTGTTTTTATTCTCATGTTGGTAGAAATGATGTCACCAACAAAGATTCTCTTACTGTTAGTAGCGAACTTACAGCTCTCCTAGATAGTATAGCTTGTAATGGTGTTAGGACATATTTTTCACAAATCACCTATAGAAAGGATAGTCAGGTCACTGTGAATGAAAAGATTTTTTGGATAAACACCTACATGGAAAAAATGGAAATGTGTAGGGCATCCAAGCTTTCTTTTGGGCACACATGTTCAGACAGGATGGTGTGCATTTGTCTAGATAAGGGAAGAGAATTTTTGCAGCATAAATTTTGCAATATTTGATAAACACTATCCAGGATTTTTGCCAGGTCAACAATTTAACAGTTCACAGATAGCAACATTTGATGCATCTCTGATGGTTGTTAATACTAGGAGCATTAATAAAAGTTTTTTTATTAGAAAATTTGCTACGTTCCCACAAGATTGATGTTGTTATTGTTTGTGAAACATGGTTAAAGAGCAATAACTGGAAACCAATTCTGACAGGGTATAAATGTTTTTACTGTAACAGACATTCTAACAAAAAATCAAGTGGAGGTGTTATGATAGGGATTAAAGATAGCTATGTCACCTGTGATTATTACATGTTCAGTGATAGCACCAATACTATAGACTGTGTAACTGTGACAATAAATACAACCCTGGAACATATAACAGTTGTTGGAGTTTATAGACCACCAAAGTCAAGTGCAGATGACCTAGAGCATTTCTTACATGAAACATAGGAGGGAAGAAAAATATTAGCTGGGGACTTAAATTTGCCAAAAAGAGACTGGAATAATATTGATTCAACAAAGTTAGTAAAGAAATTATTCACAGAGTATATTCAGGAACAATATATGCTTCAGACTGTAAAAAAAATAAATTACCAGGGGATGGAATATACTAGATATTGTTTGTGTTCCCAAAGAAATTAATGTAACTTCAAGTCAAGTTTTACCACTATTGATGTGCAGTGATCATGGGGTTATTAAGGTTAATTTGTTGCTAGATAATTCTGCTTAACTGAAATCTAAATCAATGCACAGAAGGTTAATTACAGATTATAGGGAAGCAAAACAGTTACTATATAAAACTAACTGGAGTGAGGTATGGAATGTGGAAAGTTTTGAAAAAGAAATTGTTTGAGTGCAAAAAGTAAAAAAAAAAATGTTTAACATCAGGATCTAGGCACGCAACGTCAGGGGGGTATTTCCATAAGAACAAGATACTTGATTAGGTTGAGTTGCAAAAAAATATAAGAAATGGAAGAGAGGTCGAACTACAACTTTTAAAACTGAAATAAACAAGCTGGACAATCAGATTAAGCATAGTGTTAGACAAGATCAGGAAAAACTTGAAGAAAATTTATATAAAGATATTGAGCATAATATGAAACCTTTTTATAGATATATAATATGTGGAAGGAGTAAATTTACACAAATTGATAAACTGTGTGCAGATTCTAAAATTTATTCTCAGACACAACGGATTATAGATATATTTACAAAATCTTATGCAAAACAGTTTGACTCCACAAAAGGGGTCGTAAGTTGTCCTAGTGACATCCAGGTAACCCCAGATACTGGAATCAAATTAGATTATATTGCAAAAGAACTGTGCAAAATGGATCCAAACAAAGCACAGGGAGGAGATGGAATAAGTAACAATGACCTGAGAACACTTCAGCAAAAACTTACACTACCATTATATCTATTATTCACTAAGTCATATAAATATGGGGAGATTCCTCAAGATGGAGGCATGCTCTTATTAAACCTGTCTTTAAGGGAAAGGGGAGTAGGACAAACCCAGAATCATATAGACCCTAAAGTCTACTTTCATGATGTGGAAAAATAATGGAGAAGGTAATACTGGAAAAGCTATTGTCAGAACTGGATAAGTTGGGACTTGAAAACATATATCAGCATGCATATGTTGAAAATAGGTCTATTACCACCTGTAACATGATGTTCTATAACAATATAACAGCTATGAATGAAAAATGATGCTGTGATGTGATTTATATAGATTTAACTTCAGTATTTGACAGGGTCATGCACAAAACACTGATCAATAAATTAGTACAACTAGGTATTGATGTACTGCTGATAAGATGGATAGCTGCATGGCTTACAGGTAGGACATGGCAAGTATTACACACCAACTGGACAGGTGAAATCCTTGGTTACAGTCAAGGTGTCCCACAGGGCTCTGTCCTAGGTCCTTACTTGTTTATATTGTATCTTTCAGACCTTATTTTTTCATCTGAGGTGCTCTATAGTCTATATGTTGATGACCTTGAAATTGGGTAAACTGATTACAAGTGTTACAAATAAGCCATGTCTGCAAAATAATTTGACTAATTTGACCATTTGGGCACAGGAGAATAATATGTTGATAAATACATCAAAAGCTAAGCATAAGAGATTTGGGAGACATAAACTGAAAGGTGAATATTTAATACAGCACACAGTGATTGAAACTGTAGATTCATTTAAGGACCTGGGTATATGGGTAGATTCAGCTACGAGTTTTTCTAATCAAATCAACCAAATGGCTAATGATAGTTATAGCACTGTAGGTTGTATAAAAAAATATAAAGTCTAGGAAATCAAACATAATGAAGTCATTTGTTAGTTACATTAGACCCAAACTTGAGTATGGAATAACAATATGGAAAACCTATAGGAAAACAAGCATGAATAAACTGGAAAGCGTACAGCGGAAATATTCTAAGGACATCCATGGATGTGAAAATCTAAGTTATTATGAAAGACTAAAATATCCGAACTTGTACAGTGTCTCTTATAGATATTTAAGAGGAGATCTTATTCAGGTATATAGGTCATTTAGGGATAACTACCTCTGGGAATGTTTGGGGTTTTCAAAAAGTACTAGTACTAGAGAATCATCAGATAACTTATGTAGAAGATTCTATAGGAATGAGAAGTGTACTAATTGGTTCTCTGACAGAGTAGCTGATGCCTGGAACAGACTGCCAAATTACATTAAAGCAAGTACTAGTTTAGATATGTTTAAGAACAGCCTTGGCATTTATTATGGGAACAAGTGTTTTGGTATATTGGCAAGCTAGAATGGCATTAATGCCCGTGCTTGAAACATTTGTATATAGGTATGTATGTATGTATTTCTTCCATTATACATTTCCATGCCCTTGATCAATACTTTGTCCAATATAAATTTACATACCCTTGCTCCATATTTCATCCATTATACATTTATATTTTCTGGCTCCATACTTCTTCCATTATACATTTACATGCCCTTATATGTCTACATGCCCTTGCTCCATTCTTATTTAAATCAACATTTACATGACTTGCTCCATACTTCTTCCATTACACATTTACATTGACTTGCCACACTATTCTTCCATTATACATTAAAATGCCCTTGCTACATACTTCCTCCATTATATGTTGACATGCCCTTGCTCCATACTTCTTCCAGTATGCATTTACAAGTGACTGCTCCATATTTCTTCCATTATACATTTACATGCCCTTACTCCATACTTCTTCCATTATAAAATGCATGCTCTTCCTCCATATGGCTTCTTTATGCAATAACATACCATTACTTCTTCCATTATGCATTTACATGCCCTTGCTCAATACCTCTTCCATTATACATTTACATCTGCTTGCTCAATAATTCTTCCATTATTCATTTACATGCCCTTGCTCCCTACTTTGTCCATTATACATTTACATGTTGTTTCTCCATACTTCTTACATTTACATGCCTTTACTCCATACTTCTTCCATTCTACATTTAAATGTACTTGGTCAGTAATTCTTCCTTTATACATTTACATGCCATTGGTGCATATTTCTTCCCCTCTCTATTTACATGCCCTTTGCTTCATACTTCTTAAATTATATCTTTACATATCCTTGCTCTTTGCTTCTTCAATTATACATTTGCATGTCTTTGCTCCATAATTCTTCCATTATATATTGGCATGTTCTTGCTCACTACTTCTTGCATTATACATTTACATGTTCTTTCTCCATTCTTTCTTTGATTATAGATTTACATGTCCTTTCTCAATACCTTGTCTGTTATACATTTACATCTGCTTGCTCCAGAGTTCCTCCATTATAAATTTATACGCCCTTGATCCTTACTTTCTCCATTATACATTTACACACCCTTGCTCCATTCTTCTTTCTTTATACATTTAAATGCCTTTGCTCCATACTTCCTCCATTATACATTTACATGCGGTTAATCTACATTTCCTCCATTATACACTGGCATGCTCTTGTTCCATACTTTTTCCATTATACATTTTCATGGCCTTGCTCCATACTTCTTCAATTATACATTTACATGCCCTAGATACATACTTCTTGCATTATACATTTACATGCCCTTTCTCCATTATTCTTTCCTTATACATTTACATGCGCTTGCTCTATACCTCTTCCATTATACATTTACTTGTCCTTGTTCCATACTTTTTCCATGAAACATTTGCATGCCCTTTCTCCATAATTCTTTCCTTATACATTTACATGCCCTTCCTCCATAATTATTCTGTTATACATGTATATGTCCTTGTTCTATAGTTCTTCCATCATACATGTGCATGCCTTTGCTCACACTTCTTCCATTATACATTTGCATGCCCTTACTCCCATCTTCCATTATACATTTACTTGCAATTACCCCACACTTCTTCCATTATACATTTAAATGCCCTTGCCCCATAATTCTTCCATTATACACTTACATGTCTTTGCTCCATACTTCTTCCATTATACATTTATATGTCTTTGCTCCATATTTCGTCCATTATACATTTACATGCCCTTGCACCATACTACTTCCATTATACATTTACATGCACTTGCTCCATACATCTTCCATTATACATTTGCACACTCTTACTCCATACTTCTTTCTTTATCATTTATGTGCCTTTGCTGCATACTTCCTCCATTATACATTTGCATGTGACTTAATCTGTATTTCATCCATTATACACTTGCATGCCCTTGTTTCAAAATTTCTCCATTATACATTTTCATGCCCTTCTCCCTATTTCTTCCATTATACTTTTACATGCCTTTGCTGCAGACGTCTTTGATTATACATTTACATTCCCTTTCTTCATACATCTTCCCTTGTATATTTACATGCTCTTGCTCCCTTCTTCTTCCATTATACATGTACATGCACTTGGTTAATAATTCTTCCAATATACATTGGAATGCCTTTGTTTCATACTTCTTCCATTATATGTTTACATTTCCTTGCTCCCTACTTCTTTACATGCCATTTCTTCAGAATTCTTCCATTACACATTTACATGCCTTTCCTCCATACTTCTTCCATTATACACTTACAGGCCCTTATTCCATACTTTGCAGATTACACATTTATATGCCCTTGCTCCATACATTGTCCATTATACCTTTAGATGACCTTGCTCCATATCATTCCCATTATACATTTATATGTTCTTGCTCCATACTTCTTCCCTTATACATTTACATGCGTTTGTTCTGTACTTCTTCCAGTTAGATATTTACATGCCCTTGCTCCATACTTGTTCCAATATGCATTTACATGCACTTGCTTGATACTTTTTCCATTATGCATTTACATACCGTTCCTGCATCTTCCTACATTATGCATTTACATGCACTTGGTTAATAATTCTTCAGTTATACATTGGAATGCCCTTGTTCCATACTTCTTCCATTATACATTTACACACCCTTGCTCCCTACTTCTTCCATTATACATTTATATGCACTTGGTCCATACTTCATCACTTATACATTTAAATGCCTTTCACTCCATACTTCTTAAATTATATCTTTACTTGTTCTTGCTCTACGCTTCTTCCATTATATATTTACATGTCCTTGCTCACTACTTCTTCCATTATACAATAACTTTACATGCCCTTTCTCCATACTTTCTTCCATTGTAGATTTAATGCCCTTGCTCTATACCTCTTTCATTATACATTTATATCAGCTTGGTCAATAAGTTTTCCATTATTTATTTATGTGCCCTTGCTCCATGGTTCTTCCATGATACATGTTCATGCCTTTGCTCCATACATCTTCCCTTATACATTTACATGCACTTGTTCCATACGTCTTCCACTATACATTACATCCCCCTTCTCCATACATCTTCCCTTATACATTTACATGCACTTGTTCCATACATCTTCCACTATACATTACATCCCCCTTCTCCATACATCTTCCCTTATACATTTACATGCACTTGCTCCATATTTCTTCCATTTTGCATTTACTTGCACTTGTCCCATACGTCTTCCATTATACATTTACATTCCCTTTTTCCATACATCTTCCCTTATACATTTACGTGCATGTTGCTCCATATTTTTTCCATTTTGCATTTACTTGCACTTGTTCCATACTTCTTCCATTCTAAATTTATATGTCATTGCTCACTACATCTTCCATTATACATGTACATGCACTTTGTTAATAATTCTTCCAATATACGTTGGAATGTTCTATGTTCTTACTTCTCCCATTATACATTTACAAGTCCTTGCTCCCTACTTCTTCCATTTTACATTTACATGCCATCTCTCTATAATTCTTCCATTATACATTTACATGCCTTTGCTCCATACTTCTTCCATTATACATTTACATGTCCTTAGTCTGTACTTTGTCCATTATACATTTATATGCCCTTGCTCCATACTTTGTCCATTATGCATTTATATGTGCTTGCTACATACATCTTCCATTATACATTTACACACCCCTGCTACATACTTCTTCCAGTTATGCATGTACATGCTCTTGTTCCATACTTATTTGTTTATACATTTGCATGCCATTGCTCCTTACTTCTTCCATTATACATTTACATGCCCTTGCTCCATTCTTCTTTCATTTTATTTTTGCATGCCCTTTGCTCCATACTTCTTCCAGTATACATTTACATACGCTTTTTCTATACTTCTTCCATTGTATATTTGTATGGCCTTGCTCCATGCTTCTTCCATTATGCATTTACATGCACTTGGTTAATAATTCTTCCATTATACATTTACATGCCATTAACTGCATACATCTTAAATGATAACTTTGCGTGTCCTTGCTCTATGCTTCTTCCATTATATAGTTACATATATTTGCTCCATACTTTTTCCATTATACATTTACATATCTTTGCTCCATACTTCTTCCATTATATATTTGCATGCACTTGATCCTTGCTTCTTCCATTGTACATTTACATGTCCTTGCTCCATACTACTTCCATTATACATTTACATGCCTTTGCTCCATAT
Source organism: Protopterus annectens (assembly GCF_019279795.1). Classification (NCBI taxonomy): domain Eukaryota; kingdom Metazoa; phylum Chordata; order Ceratodontiformes; family Protopteridae; genus Protopterus; species Protopterus annectens. The sequence continues at coordinate 569,894,314 of NC_056751.1, forward strand.
TTCTGCCATTATATATTTACATGTCCGTATTCCGTACTTTGTCCATTATACATTTACATGTCCTTGCTCCATACTTTGTCCATTATACATTTCCATGCCCTTGCTCCATATCTTGTCCAGTATACATTTATATGTGCTTGCTCCATACTTCTTCCCTTATACATTTACATACCCTTGCTCCATACTTCTTCCATTATACATTTACATGTCCTTGGACACTACTTCTTGCGTTATACATTTACATGCCCTTTCTCCATACTTTCTTCTATTATAGATTTACATCTTCTTGCTCAATAATTCTTCCATTATACATTTACATCCCCTTGCTCCATAGTTACTCCATTATACTTTTTCATGCCCTTGCTCCATACTTCTTCCATCATACATCTACATATCCTTGCTCCGTACTTCTTTCATTATACTTTTATGTGCACTTCCTTCATACTTAAACAGTCTTGCTCCATACTTCTTTCTTTATACATTTACATGCCTTTGCTGCATGCTTCCTCCATTATATATGTACATGACCTTGCTCCATACTTCTTCCATTTTACATTTACATGCCCTTAGTCCATACTTCATCCATTATACATTTACACAACCTTGCTCCATACTTCTTTCTTTATACATTTAAATGCCTTTGCTCCATACTTCCTCCATTATATATTTACATGACCTTTCTTCATACTTCCTCCATTATACATTTAAATGCAGTTAATCTATATTTCTTCTATTATACACTTGCATGCCCTTGTTCCATACTTTTTCCATTATACATTTCTTGCCCTTGGTCCATGCTTCTTCAAGTATACATTTACATGCCATGGAGCCACACTTCTTCCATTATATATTTACATGCCCTTGCTCTTTCTTCATCCTTTACATGTTTAACTGCCCTTCCTCCATACTTCTTCTATTTTACATTTATATGTGCATGCTCCATACTTCTTTCATTATACATTTACACACCTCTGCTCCATTGTTATTCCAGTTATACATTTACATGCCCTTGCTCCTTACTTCTTCCATTGTACAGTTACATGCCCTTGATCCATTCTCCTTTCATTTTACGTTTGCATGCCCTTTGCTCCATACTTCTTCCAGTATACATTTACATATGCTTTCTCCATACTTCTTCCATTTTATATTTTTATGGCCTTGCTCCATACTTCTTCCATTATGCATTTACATGCACTTGGTTAATAATTCTTCCATTATACATTGGAATGCCTTTGTTCCAAACTTCTTCCATTATACATTTACATGCCCTTGCTCCCTACTTCTTCCATGTTACATTTACATGGCGTTTCTCCATAACCCTTCCATTAAACATTTACAAGCCCTTGCTCCATACTTTGTCCAGTATACATTTTTATATGCTTGCTTCATACATCTTCCATTATACATTTACACACCCCTGCTCCATACGACTTCCAGTTATACATTTACATACCCTTGTTCCATACTTCTTTCAAAGGTGGTATGCCTGTTATTATGGACCGAGACAAGTATTTTTCAGCTGTTTCTCTACTTTTGAATGATGAGAATGCATTTAAAATAGTTACACATGCAGATGTAAAGAAATGTGTGAGTTATGTCAACATGGTAATATTTGAACTTCAGCTTAATGGTGATATCGACCTTGATTTGTTTCATTTTCTAACTGTACCTTGTCCTTTGATACCTCATTTGTATGGCATCCCAAAAATACATAAGTCTATGGATAACCCACCAATGAGACCTATCGTCTCAGGTGGAGGCTGGATTACAGAACCGGTTTCAGTTTACTTGCACAAACAGTTACAACCACATCTACTTAATTGTAATACCATCCTGAAAGATACACATGATTTGTTATCTAAGTTACAGCAATGGTATACTAGAAATGAGCCTGATATAAAACTAAAAGACATTATTTAGTTAGCTTGGATATTGTATCCTTATTTACCGTCATTCCTAATGATGCGGACTTGAGCTTCTGAGGGAATTTTAATAACACAACCTAACCCTGATTTCAAATCCATTGACAACATTTGCTGTCTTATGGATGTTGTTTTGAAAAATAATATTTTTATGTTTAACAAAACTTTATATTTACAGTTAACAGGAATAGCTATGGGTACCTCAGTGGCTAACACATACGCTAACCTAGTCCTTTACCAATGGGAACATAAACATCTGTATAGTAATAGGAATCTTTCTACCTATATTAGTATTAGTTTTATCAAAGATTTGTTGATGACTGTTTAATTGTTTGGAATGGTACACTTCATGATCTGGATGTTTTGTTGACTATTTGAACTCCACAACTGATTATTTGAAATTTAAAATGCAAGTTTCTGAAAATACTATGTGTTACTTAGATTTAAAAATCCAGCTGAATGATGGAATTCTTAATACTTCTGTATATAAGAAGGAAGTTAGCTGTTGTAAATATTTACATTACAGTAGTATGCACTCCACATATTTTCAGAAGTGTGGTAAAATCACAATTTATTAGGACAAGTAGGCTCAACACAGATGATGATGTATTCAAGTTACAACTGGATGATTTGATAGTGGAATTTACCTCAAGTGGCTATGATGCCCACCTACTTAATAAGTCAAGAATTGATATTTTAGAGGCTAGGAAGACTTATTTGAAACCTATCAGCTTTAATCAAGGGCAGGATATTTCGTTAACTATATCTCAGAAAAATAATAACAGCAATAAAGAGATGACTTCAGTTAGATATATGACTACTTTTAATAGAAGAAGTCACCTGGTTAAACAAATTATCTCAAGAAATTGGATAATTTTATTAGCTTCAGATGAAATGAAAGCTATTGTAGGTGATAAGCCATGCTTCTCTTATAGAAATATGAAGACTATCAAAAGCTTATTGTGTTATAAAGATTTTTATAAACCTAAGCCTATGACGTTGGCTATCAAGCATGGAACTTTTCAATGTTTTAACTGTATTGCCTGTGCACAGATGTTTGGTAATGGTAGTGACATTTTCACACACCCTAGCACTGGTCAAGTATTCAATTTTAAAATTTCAGCTACTTGTAACACTTCAGGTGTTATCTATTTGGCTACATGTAAATCCTGCACCTCGTCTATGTAGGAAAAACTATTCGTAAGCTGAAAGATCGTGTTATTGATCATAATTCAGAAATCAGACGGTGTTGTGAAAATAATGCACTATATAAGCATATCAATATTAATGGCTCTGAACATTCTTTTAAGTTTAGAGTTATTGATTTTAATTGTCCTAGTGCCAGAGGTGGAGATTTGAATAATCGCCTTGAGACTAAGGAATTTGAATGGATTTTAAGACTAGCTGCTGATTCACATCCAGGAATTAACAGCAAAGTCAGTTTAAAACCAATTTTAACTAGATTACGTAATATTATTAATTGATTTTTTTAAAGTTTTTTTAAAGTTTCTTTAATGTTTTATTATGTTGTTTGCACTTTAAGACTTGTTCGTCACATAAGCTTCTAGTATGCAGACTTGATTGTATTAGTATTGAAGAAGGGTTCTGCCTGAAAGCTTTGCTTTGTTATTAAAGGTGGTTTTTCCCTACAAGTTTGTGATACATTTACATGTCCTTGGACACAACTTCTTCCTTTATACATTTACATGCCTTTGCTCCATACTTTCTTCTATTATAGATTTACATCTTCTTGCTCAATAATTCTTCCATTATACATTTACATCTTCCTCCATTATATATTTACATGACCTTGCTCCATACTTCTTCCATTTTACATTTACATGCCCTTAGTCCATACTTCATCCATTATACATTTACACAACCTTGCTCCATACTTCTTTCTTTATACATTTAAATGCCTTTGCTCCATACTTCCTCCATTATATATTTACATGACCTTGCTTCATACTTCCTCCATTATACATTTAAATGCAGTTAATCTATATTTCTTCTATTATACACTTGCATGCCCTTGTTCCATACTTTTTTCCATTATACATTTCTTGCCCTTGGTCCATGCTTCTTCAAGTATACATTTACATGCCATGGAGCCACACTTCTTCCATTATATATTTACATGCCCTTGCTCTTTCTTCATCCTTTACATGTTTAACTGCCCTTCCTCCATACTTCTTCTATTTTACATTTATATGTGCATGCTCCATACTTCTTTCATTATACATTTACACACCTCTGCTCCATTGTTATTCCAGTTATACATTTACATGCCCTTGCTCCTTACTTCTTCCATTGTACAGTTACATGCCCTTGATCCATTCTCCTTTCATTTTACGTTTGCATGCCCTTTGCTCCATACTTCTTCCAGTATACATTTACATATGCTTTCTCCATACTTCTTCCATTTTATATTTTTATGGCCTTGCTCCACACTTCTTCCATTATGCATTTACATGCACTTGGTTAATAATTCTTCCATTATACATTTACATGCCCTTGCTCCCTACTTCTTCCATGTTACATTTACATGGCGTTTCTCCATAACCCTTCCATTAAACATTTACATGCCCTTGCTCCATACTTTGTCCAGTATACATTTTTATATGCTTGCTTCATACATCTTCCATTATACATTTACACACCCCTGCTCTATACGTCTTCCAGTTATACATTTACATACCCTTGTTCCATACTTCTTTCGTTATACATTTGCACACCATTGCTCCATTATTCTTCCATTTTGCATTTGCATGTGCTTGCTCTATACTTCTTGCATTATATATTTACATGCCCTTATTGCATCTTCTTTCATTATGCATTTACATGCACTTTGTTAATAATTCTTCCATTATACATTGTAATTCCCTTGTTCCATACCTTTTACATTATTCATTTACATGCCATTGCTCCCTACTTTGTCCATTATACATTTACATGCCTTTGCTCCATACTTCTCCCATTCTACATTTACATGCACTTGCTCATTAATTCTTCCTTTATGCATTTACATGCCCTTTACTCCATACTTCTTAAATTATATCTTTACATATCCTTGCTCTATGCTTCTTCTATTTTACATTTGCATGTCTTTGCTGCATAATTCTTCCTTTATATATTGGCATGTCCTTGCTCACTACTTCTCGCATTATACATTTACATGTTCTTTCTCTATTCTTTCTTCAATTATAGATTTGCATGCCCTTGCTCAATACCTTGTCTGTTATACATTTACATCTGCTTGCTCAAGAATTCTTCCATCATACATTTACATCCCCTTGCTCCATAGTTACTCCATTATACATTTACATGTTACAAATGTAAAATAGAAGAAGCATAGAGCAAGGGTATGTAATGATATAATTGCACCACACCACACTCATCACATAGTCCCTCAAGACCTACACCACCAAAACACACACACAGAAGCACAAAACACACACCTACATTCATGGAGGGTCTCAGTAATAAACTGCAAAAACAACAGAGACCTCCAAAGCAGAAATGCAAGCAACCTCCACCCCCAAACACAACCCAAATGACACATAGCCCACATACTCAATGTGCCCCTCAACTACAGCCCATAGGGCATAACGTACCAAACACTCTAGTCATAGGTGACTCTATAGTCATGCACACTGATGTTCCACTCACCAGGCTAAACAAGGAAAAAGTTACTGTCAGCTGCCTTTCAGGTGCCAGGATCCACCACATATTAACGCACTCGGGTCACTCCACAACAAGTACAAATATGACTCTGTCATTGTCCATGTTGGTGTGAATGACCTGAGATGTACCTCCATGGACTACATGAAAAAAGACATGGAGGAGCTCTCTGATATTGTAGCCCAGGCAGGTATGACCCTAGCCCTGAGTACCATCCTTCCATCACCCAGAATGATACCACAGTACAAGGACAAAATGATTGACTTTAGCAATTGGCTAAGCTTCTGATGTCATTCTAAGGGAATCCAGTATCTGTCTGCCTGGGATGGCATGATCAACAGACCATGCTGCTTTGCCAGAGATGGCCTGCACCTGTCGCCCTTGGGATTCCAGATACTGGCAAAGGCTCTTGCCACCCCTATAGTGCCTTTTTTAGGAAAGGTTCCAATGACAAATTCACCACAGTAACAGGTACAAGCAAGCAAAATCTGAGCTTAATGCTACTCAGTGATAGCAATCTAAACCTCAAAATGCACTCACTCGAGGCTCTCCTTAAAATGGAGAACATTGATGTCTGTGCAGTGACAGAGACCTGGTTCAAAGCTTTAGAGAGCACCCCTGCATTACCAGGCTATAATTCATACCACACCTTTCAGCCACTAAACCCGGACAGAAACACTAAAGGTGGAGGCGTGTCCATATTCATTAAGGATATCCACACCTCCAAGCTAGTTGCTCAGCATAATGCATCCAGGATTATCCAAGTTCAACTAACTCCGGGCAAAACCGCAATCCAGATTGTAGCTTGCTACAGACCCCCCACCATGTCCCAGGATTCCCACTCCTCTTTTCTTGATACACTGAAAAATATTAAGGTACAACCCAACACTCTAATAATGGGTGATTTCAACTACCCTACCATTAACTGGGAAAACTACTCATGTACCAACTCTTTTGCTCAACGTTTTCTGGAAATCATCAACTACAATGCCTTGGATCAACTTATCCACACCCCCAACAGGGGCAGCAATATCCTAGACCTGGTCATCACCAACATGGGTGACCGGTGTTCCACACCAGAGGTCAGCTCCTCGTCGGTCAGATCCAACCACAAGCTAATAACCCTAGACATCCACATCCCGCTCCCACCTCCCATTAGGAAAACAACCGTAAAAAATTTCTCCAAAGCCAACTTCACGCTTCTTAAGACAGAAGTGGCAAACTTCATGACACCCATGCAGATGGACAATAGAGGTATGACTGCTCAATCCTACACAAATGCACTTTATAAGCACTTACACGAGTGCATGGATCGTGCTATCCCTAACAGAACCAAGATGCTGTCCTCCAAAAAAAGGAAGCCAATCTGGTGGTCTTCTGCCATAAACAAACTCTACAAGAGAAGAAAGAAACTGTTGCAAAAAAGAGTAAAATCCCACAATTGGAGGAACTCCCTTTTCAGCCTCAGTAAGAAGCTGAGATCCCTCATAAAATCCTCTAAAACTAGTTATGAAAACAAAGTCACCACTGATTCTATAGAAAACCACAAAGCATTCTATAGTTTTGTCGAGAATCTCAATGGCAACACTCAGATCTGCTCTGAGTTACAGCACAATGACACTAAATATACAGAACCAACTGATATTGCCAACATCCTGGCAGATAAGTTCAGTGCTAACTTTACCCCCCTCTCACCCCCTAAAGGGCCCATCTTTATACAGGAAGAATGCAAAGTTCCTGTAATCACGGCTGCACAGGTAAAAACCTCACTCTCCAAAGCCAAGAACACAGCATCCATGGGACCTGACAACATCCCAGGCTGCCTTCTACATGAACTACAGAATGAACTGGCACCCCACCTAAGTACCATGTTCAATCATAGCCTCACCTCAGACTTTGCGCCCATTGAATGGCGCACCGCGACGGTTATCCCACTCCACAAAGGGGGGGCCACAACAGACCTCGGATACTACCACCTCATTAGCTTGACGAGCCTGGTCTGCAAGGCCATGGAACGTATCATCATGGAACTCATAAACAAAGACATTGGAGATCTCCAAACTCTGGACCCCACACAGTTCGGGTTTGTAAAATGCAGATCATGTCTCCTAAACCTAATAGACTTCTTTGAAGTAGTCACCAAAGCCATAGATGAGGGTAAGGTAGTTCACACAGCCTATCTAGATCTCGCCAAGACATTCAACACCCATCCCCCACTCTGAAATTATAGATAAACTCACTAAACTAGGTATAAATCCCTATGTCACAAGATGGGTTGCCAACTGCCTTACTGACAGAACCCACACTGTGAAAGTAGCAGACTCCAAATCAGACTTCAGACCAGTGACAAATGAAGTACCACAGGGTTCAGTCCTGAGTCCTCCCCTGTTTGGTATCTACTTCTCTGAAGTACAGGCTAACACAGAAGGCCTTTGGCAAACTAAATTTGCAGATGACTGTAAACTAGGAGCCATAATCGAAACTCCTAATGATGTGGACATCCTACAAAAGGGCCTCACTGAGACAGATGCCTGGTGTCAAAGCCATGGTCTCAAGCTCAATGCCAAAAAATGCATTGTCATCCCCTTTGGTAAAAACTCTGTACCCATGAACTACCACATAGGTGGTAGTCTACTTAACACCGAAAGTGTGATAAGAGACCTTGGGACACATGTGGACAGTAGTCTCTCCTTTGATAATCACATCGTCACAGTTGTCAGGAAATCCTTCTACATGGCTCACCTCATCAAAAAAGGTTTCTCATCCAGAAAAAAAGAGGTCATTGTTCCCCTCTACTCATCACTCATTAGACCCATTATAGAGTACAATGCCCCTTTTGGTATGTACCTCACAAGACATCTACAACAACTGGAAAGGCCGCAAAAATACCTCACAAAGAGGATTACTGGCCTCAAACAGATGCCTTACACAGACCATCTCAAAAAACTCCAGCTTTACTCCGTCGCATATCGCCTACTCAGAGGCGATCTCTGCCTAACATACAAAGCTATGTCAAACCAAGAGCTGTTGGACATGCTCCACTTAAAGAATTCCCAATCCCTCCGAGCTACATGCTCTATGGACCTAAACCTTGTCACCACAATAAACAGAACATGCTGGAGGGATAGATTCCTGTCCCAGAGACTTCCCATACTCTGGAACAGACTACCTATCTATGTCAAACAGAGCTCCTCATTAGCACTCTTCAAGAAAAATCTTGATGACTGGATGGGTAATAGGAAATTCACCCAGGGGATCACTTCTGTGGTTCTGCTTGACAGGGGCACAGGAAAATAATTTTCTTGGATGGCGAAAGCCAGGGTACCTTTTTGGCTAGGCTTGTATAGGCCCTAGGGCCAATAGCCTAGTACCTACCTATGAACCTATGAACATGCCCTTGGTCATTACTTTCTCCATTATACATTTACACATCCTTGGTCCATACTTCGTCCATTATACATTTATACACCCTTGCTCCATTCTTCTTTCTTTATACATTTAAATACCTTTGCTCCATACTTCCTCCATTATATATTTACATGCCCTTGCTCCATACTTCTTCAACTACACATTTACATGCCCTTGCTCTTAGTTCATCCATTATATGTTTAAACACCCTTCCTCCATATTTCTTCCATTTGACATTCATATGTGCATGTTACCTACTTCTTCCATTATACCTTTACACACCCCTGCTCCATTGTTATTCCAGTTATACATTTACATGCCATTGCTCCATACTTCTTCCCTAATCCATGTACATGCACTTGCTCTATACTTCTTCCATTATACATTTACTTGCCCTTGTTCTATACTTCTTCCATTAAACATTTGCATGCCCTTTCTCCATAATTCTTTCCTTATACATTTACATGCCCTTCCTCCATAATTCTTCTGTTATACATGTATATACCCTTGCTCCATAGTTCTTCCATCATACATTTGCATGCCCGTGCCTCATACTTCTTCCATTATACATTTACCTCCCATTTCCCCACACTTCTTCTATTATACATATAAATACCCTTGCCCCATAATTCTTCCATTATACACTTACATGTCTTTACTCTGTATTTCTTCTATTATACATTGGCATACCCTTGCTCCATTCTTCTTCTATTATGCATTTACATCTGCTTACTCAATAATTCTTCCATTATTCATTTACATTCCCATGCTCCGTACTTCTTCCATTTTACATTTACATGCCCTTGCTACAGACATCTTTGATTATATATTTATATCCCCTTTCTCCATATATTTTCCCTTATACATTTACATGTCCGTACTTCTTCCATTTTGCATTTACTTGCACTCGTTTCATATTTCTTCCATTCTACATTTCTGTGTCCTTGCTCACTACTTCTTCCATTACACATGCACATGCACTTGGTTAATAATTCTTCCAATATACATTGGAATGTCCTATTTTCATACTTCTCCCATTATAGGTTTACAAGTTCTTGCTCCCTGCTTCTTCCATTTTACATGTACATGCCTTTGCTACACATACTTCTTCCATTATATATTTACAGGCCCTAATTCCATACTTTGTCCATTATACGTTTATATGCCCTTGCTCCATACTTTGTCCATTATACATGTTTATGCGCTTGCTAGAAACATCTTCCATTATACACTTACCCTCCCCTGCTACATACTTCTTCCTGTTATACATTTACATGCCCTTGTTTCAGGCTTCTTTCTTCATACATTTACATGCCCTGGAGGGACAGGTTCACAACACAAAGACTGCCCATGCTATGGAATAGCCTTCCTATACATGTCAAGCAGAACAGCTCACTGGCCCTCTTCAAAAGAAATCTTGATGAGTGGATGAGAAATAGAAAATTCACCCCAGGGATCACTCCAGTGGCTTTACTCAACAGAGGCATTGGGAACTAAGGTTGGGTGGCATGATGCCAGGGTAGTCCTATGGGCTAGGCTTGTAAACGCTCCAGGGCCATTAGCCTAGTACACACCTCTGAACCTATGAACTTATGTTCCATACTTACATTTGCATGCCCTTGCTCCTTACTTCTTCCATTGTACATTTGCATGCCGTTGCTCCCTTCTTCTTCCTGTTATACATTTACATGCCCTTGTTTCATGCTTCTTTCTTTATACATTTTCATGCCCTGGAGGGACAGGTTGATAACCCAGAGACTGCCCATGCTATGGAATAGCCTTCCATGCATGTTAAGCAGAACAGCTCATTGGCCCTCTTCAAGAGAAATCTTGATGAGTGGATGGGAAATAGAAAATTCACTCCAGTGGCTTTACTCAACAGAGGCATTGGGAACTAAGGTCAGGTGGCACAATGCCAAGGGTAATCCTGTGGGCTAGACTTGTAAAGGCTCCAGGGCCATTAGCCTAGTACACACCTATGAACCTATAAACTTATGTACCATACTTCTTCCATTATACATTTACATACCCTTCCTGCATCTTCTTCTATTATGCATTTAAATGCACTTAGTTAATAATTCTTCCACTATACATTAGAATGCCCTTGTTCCATAGGTTTACCATTCTACATTTACATGCCCTTGCTCCCTACTTCTTCCATTTTTCATTTTCATGCTGTTTCTCACTAATTCTTCAAATATACATTTATATGCCCTTATTCCATACTTTGTCCATGATATATTTACATGCAATTGCTCCATACTTCTTCCATTATACATTTACCCGCCCTTGTTTCATGCTTCTTTCTTTATACATTTATATGCCCTTATTCCGTACTTTGTCCATGATACATTTACATGCGATTGCTCCATACTTCTTCCAGGGTTCATATTAGATGACCGAAGACGCATTCTTTCAAATGCGTCTTGGTTGAACTTGAAAAGACGAAAAGGCAAAATTGCAAAGTGGCATATAAGCAAATTATTTCCCTGGGAAAGAAATTGCTTGGCCACGTCCGTTACTTTGCTGTTTTCGTCACTGTAGTGCAATCTTGGAGTTGGTATATTTAAGTTGGGGGGGTGGGGGCAAAACCCCCACATCACTGGGTGTGGGGGCGAAGACTCCCACTTTATGTTATAAGTGTATTTCTTTTTTTGGTACAGCGATTTTTTTTTCCCTTTGAAAAAAATCGCTGTTCTAAGCATTCGAGTTTGTAAGCTTTCACTTACATGGGGTCGATAAATCATCGTTTGCTTTTCTAAGTGTTCAATGATTTAATATAGACCCCTTCTTCCATCATACATTTACATGCCCTTGCTCCATACTTCTTCCATTTTACATTTTCATGCCCTTTGCGCTGTATTTCTTGCAATATGTATTTACATGCCCTTGCTCCCTTATTCTTCCTTTATGCATATATATATATGCCCTTTCTCCATACTTCTTCCAATATACATTTACATGTCTTTCTTGCATCTTCCATTATGCGTTTACATGCACTTGGCTAATAATTCTTCCATTATACATTGGAAAGCCCTTGTTCCATAGTTTTTCCATTATACATTTACAAGCCCTTGCTGCCTACTTCTTCTGTTATACATTTACATGCCATTTCTCTATACTTCTTACAGTTACATGCCCTTCTTGCATCTTCCCTTATGCATTTACATGCACTTGGTTAATAATTCTTCCATTATACACTACAATGCCCTTGTTGCATAATTTTTCCATTATACATTTACACGCCCTTGCTCCCTACTTTGTCCATTATACATTTACATGCCCTTGCTCCCTACTTTGTCCATTATACATTTACATGCCCTTGCTCCCTACTTTGTCCATTATACATTTACATGCCCTTGCTCCCTACTTTGTCCATTATACATTTACATGCCCTTGCGCCCTACTTTGTCCATTATACATTTACATGCCCTTGCTCCCTGCTTCTTCCCTAATACATTTACATGCTCTTGTTCCAAACTTCTTGTATTATACATTTCCAGGCCAGCTATTTCCCAATATCATCAGTCACCTATACTCCACTTGCAAGGAGTACTTGCTAACAGCTGCTGTAAATAAATTCCTACATGCCATCTTTATTTAATCCTATTTGCAATTTTGTCTCCTCCACCTACATTAGTGAATATTTATTCCTGATCATTCTTCATTAGCCATGGGTTATTTATTCCTTTTTCCTGCTTCCCTTACTTTGTATTCTAGTACCTCAATAGTATTTCTTTAACTGTAGCTCACCAATCCCTTCATGCTTACTTTGAGAGGTTCCTGAAGTCACAATATTATAGGTTCATAGGTTCATACTAGGCTATCTGCCCTGGGGCAATTATAAGCCTAGCCCAATTCTGTATGGCTTATGCCACCCCTTGATTTGAGTATACTGTGCCCTTTTTAAGGTTTAGTTTACTGTGCCTCTGTCTAATAGTGACACAGGAGTAATCCCTGGGACAAACCTACGATCCCCCATCCACCTATCGAGATTCTTCTTGAAGAGATTCAGTGAGGTGCTCTGCCTCACATGAACTGGAATTCTATTCCAGAGCAAAGGGAGCCTCTGGGTTATGAACCTGTCCCTCCAGCAAGTTCTATTAATTTCTGTGCTGAGGTTCAAGTCCCTCCAGCGTGTGGCTCTAAGGAATTTAGATTTACTGAGGTGGAGCATGTCCATTAATTCTGGATTTGACATAGCTTTGTATGTCAGGCATAGATCGCCTCAAAGTAGGCGGTATGCAACTGAGTAGAGCTGGAGTTTTTTTAACCGAGCAGCATATGGCATCTGTTTGAGACCCTTGATCCTCTTGGTGAGATACTTTTGGGGTCTTTCTAATTGCTGCAGGTGTCGGGTAAGGTACATCCCAAAAGGGGCATTGTATTCTATGATGGGCCTGATGAGGGATGAATAAAGGGGCACGATTACCTCTCTTGATCTAGATGTGAAACCCTTCGTGATGAGGTGGGCTATGTCAAAGGTCTTTCTAACCACTTTGGCAATGTGGTTTTCAAAGGAGAGATTGCTATCAACTTGGGTCCCCAGGTCCCTAATAACTTTCTCTGTACTTAATGGGTTTCCACCTATGTGGTAATTTGTGGGCACATTGTTTCTGCCAAAGGGTTTGACTATACATTTTTGGCATTTAGCTTTAAACCATGGCGCTGGCACCAGTTATCTGTCTCTGTGAGAGATTTTTTGAAGGATGTTTGTGTCAGCTGGAGAGTCGATTATGGCACCTAGTTTGCAGTCGTCTGCGAACTTGGTGAGCCATAGTCCTCCGACGTTTGCCTGTACCTCAGAAAAGTATATACCGAACAAGAGTGGTCCCAGGACAGAACCCTGTGGGATGCCACTTGTGACCGGTTTCGAGTCTGACATGGCTCCAGCAACTCTCACTCTGTGGGTTCTGTCTTTGAGCCAGTTTGCGACCCATCTTGTGACATAGGGGTTTATATTTAAGCTGGATAGCTTATCTATGATGCCCGAGTGGGGTATTGTATCAAATACCTTTGCAAGGTCCATATAGGCTGTGTGGACTACCTTCCCTTCATCTATGGCTTTGGTGACTGTTTCGAAGAAGTCAACCAGGTTCAAAAGGCAGGATCTGCCCTTGACAAAGCCGAACTGGGTAGGATTTAGTGTCTGTAGGTCCCCAATGTCTTTGTTTATGATCCTCTCCATAGCCTTGCAGACTAAGCTAGTCAGGCTTATGGGGTGATAGTTTCCAGGGTCCGTAGAGGGTCCACCTTTGTGGAGTGGGACCACTGTTGCTGTACGCCATTCTGTGGGCACATATCCTGTAGTGAGGCTGAGATTGTATAGCTGTTTTATTTGAGGGATTAGTTCCTCTTGGAGTTCATGTAGGACGCAACCTGGGACGCCATCTGGTCCCATGGAAGCAGTGTTTTTTGCTTTGGAGAGGGCAGCCTTCACCTGATCATCAGAAATGTTTGGGAGGCAGCCCTCTGCCGGGATAGATACTTGCTCTTTTGGGGGGAAGGGGGTGGAGAAGTTTGCACTGAACCTGTCTGCTAGGATATTGGCTATGTCTGTGGGTTCAGTGTATTTTTTGTCATTTAGAATCAACTCAGAACAAGTCTGGGAGTTGCATCCCAGGTTTCTAACATAACTGAAAAAAGCCTTATGATTGTCTTTGGTGTCCTGTGCAATTTTTCTCTCGAAGCTGGCTTTGGAGGATTTTATGAGGGATCGTAATTTTTTGCTAGTACTGATCAGAAATGCCTTCCCTATTAGGGATTTTGCTCTATCATGTAGTAGCTTCCTCCTTCTGTTGTACAGTTTATTTATAGCAGGGGTCCACCAGACTGGACGCCTGCCTTTGGATGATTGGGTCTTGGTTTTGTTTGGGATAGTATGATCCATGCATTCCTGGAGATGTCCGTATAATGCATTTATATAGGATTCTGCAGTTTGGGCCATAGTTTCTACTGGCCCTGGGGCCTTGAAGGATTCCACTTCAGTTTTGAGAAGTGAGAAGTTCGCTTTTGAGAAGTTTTTCACTGTGGTTTCTGGGCTGGGGGTGGGGTCGGGATGTGGACATCCAGTGAAATTAATGTATGGTCTGATCTTACCAATGAGGGATATACTTCTGGTGTGGAGCATAGAGTCCCCATGTTGGTAATGATCAGGTCTAGTATGTTGTCTCCTCTTGTGGGAGTGGTGACTAGTTGTTCCATAGCATTTTCAACCAACCATTCATATCCTTTCTATGAAACAGTGACACAGCCCCTATTCTCAGTAAACCAGCTTTTGACTTTCCAATCTTAGTAATCCAGCCAGAGAAACATCAAGAACTACAAGTAGCTTTGTTTTGCAATGGGGCCAACCTCCCTGTACTCCAACACATTCCTGATCATTCATCCAATATATCCAGCATCTTGTAAGTCAGTTCTTTTTCATGTACATTCATCACTGACCACACACCTATCAGCCTTCCTATTCACTTACTAGTTAGACAACATCCCTCATTTTATTTATTCCCTACTCCTATAATTTCTTTCCTTTTCTTCTTCTACAATCACACTGTAAACCACAAAATCCAACAAAAGACAGACTCACTTTTGTACATTTCCAGAAGCTCCACCAGCACAAAGAGACTGAATCATACTTGTCATCCATCTTCTTAACCTTAATCACCCCCCACCAATGAACCTCATCCATCATGAGCTCCTCAAGCTTCTAATCCAAGCTAACCATGGTGGACTACAATAATTTCAATATAAGAAACTAGACTTACACCTACAATACTACATATGGCAAGAGAAAAGGTTAATTACACATTAGATACCATTGCAACTAGAATGGATGATAATAAAATACAGACAAATTATGAAAAGCAATTAATAAAAATCCTCCTGTTGCCCAAGCCACAGGCTTCAAGGAATATGACCACATGCAACACAGAGAATTAGATTTTAACAGGCAAGAATATGAATAGAAACACACAGTCAACTAAAAATAAATAAAGTTATAAAATCTTCCAATCACATTCAAAGTTTAGAACCTGAGGCACTTTTTTCATGATTTACCTGGCAACTGATTTAGATTTTCCTTTACAGGCCATTTGATTCTTTAAGATAGTATTTAAATGTCATCCTTTTTTTTTTTCAAAACAAGTTTATTGTTTTAACATATAAGAGAAATATCATAACAATTGTATACAAATAATTAAAAATAGGTATTATTATAATATTCAACAAAACAACTAAAGTATTTACAAAGACATCCACTACAATCAGATCAATTAATTAAACTAAAACACTGTGCTATTGAAATTAGAATTTTTTTAACAAATTTTGTAAATTATCCCATACAATAAAATGTGATGTTTTTCTAGTTGTTCTCATTCTAATTGTGCTTATTTCCATATGACACATTATATTCATAACATTTTTAAATTCATTGAATGAAGGAGGTGTATCTGAAATCCAATTTCTAGTTATTATTTTCCTAGCCACTGCTAGGATAGACCATAACAAGGGAAGCTTAATCTTTTAACACATTGAGGTACAGGTGTGTTGAATAATATAAGAGACTTAGAAATAATGAAATTATCTGTAAAAAGAGCCTGCAAAAATTCATTAATTGACTTCCAGTATTCTTTCAACTTCATACAGTCATAAAACATATGAGCCCAGTCAGCATTAATTTCTACATTACATCTCTTACATAGATTATCTTTATTATTAATTTTATTCATCATCAAAGGTGTATAAAAGATCTATGTAAAATTTCCATGTATAAAGTCTCCAGACAATGGAAGATGTAGTTCTATAAGCAGATTCCAATATATATTGTTTATCTTGTTGAGTTGGTGGGTCCCCATTAATAGAGGTGAAATAATTCCAGTATGAATCTACATTGTAAAAAGTTTCTTGTCTGATAATTTTATGTATATATGAAAGTTTACCTTTATCAGAAACTTTATGCTGTAAATTTATTATCAAGTAATCAATCAGTTTTGGAATAGATTCTTTAACTGTTATAGACATTAGATCTATTCTATCAATGAGATGTTGTCTAAAGATCTGAACCTCTAACCAGCAAGTTTCTCTTAGATCAAATTCTTGTTTTAAGAAATCTAGATTTTTAACTTTATTATCAGATATCAGCTGATACCAGTACTTTAGATTATTATCTATAGCTAAATGAGCTCCTTCAGAAGTAGATGACATAAGCATACCCTGAGTATAAATTATAGGGAATACAATAAAATTCCATTCCCTATACTTAGGGTGCATGAATATAAAGTTACGATAACTAATAATAATATTTAATGGGTAACAGACCATATGTTTAGGTGTAATAGGTGAAGTACAAAATTCCTTTAGCAACCACAACATGGAGTTATTTATAATCATATTTTTATGTGTTAAGGAGATTTTCATGAAGTGCATACTAATTAGCTCCCAATAATCTTTCCATTTTGCGACATATGACCGATCTATTAATAAAGTAATAACTTTTATAATAGAAGAGATAATATATAAATTAAAGTCTGGAAAAGAAATACCCCTTGAGACCAGCTATTAGTATGTTTCTTTAATGCAATCCTAGGTCTATTAGGTGCCCATAAGAAATGTAACATTAGTGTATTCAGTTTCTTGATAGTTATTTTTGTAGGTGAAAGTATTATTGATTGTATTAAGTATAAAATCTTGGGGAATATTATCATTTTAATAATTGTAAGTCTCTCCTCCATAGTAAAAACATATTATTCCAGGTATTAAAAAGATTTTGTATATTAAGAAAACAGGTATTATAGTTATTATATATAATAGATTTAATATCTTTAGATAGTATTATACCTAAATAAGTTATCTGACCTGAGTTGGGTACATATTTAGTAAAATCACTAATGAGAGTATTTTTCGTGTATATATAGGTAGTATTTTAGTTTTTCTTCATTGAATATTAAACCAGAAATACTTTTAAAATTCATCATTTTATCAAATAAAGACTGCATAGAAGAATTAGATCCTGCTGATGTAATTAGAACATCATCTGCAAAAAGTTGAATTTTTGATGTTGTATTTTCTTCTATTTCAAAACCCTCTATGTCAGTACTGTTTCTAATCAAATTAGCCCAAGGCTCCATTACTAAAGTGAATAATAGTGGAGAAAGTGGACATCCTTGCTTTGTACCTTTAAGAATGGGTATTTTTTGTGAAACATATGTTCCTACCTTAATATAAGCCAGCGTTCCTTTGTATAAATGCTCAATTAAATTTACAAATGCATCAGCGAAATTTGTGCACTTCAGTAAGGTAAACAGATAGTCCCAACTTACTGAATCAAATGCTGAACCTATATCAAGACTAATAAGTGTTAAATCTTTCTTTTCCTATTTGCAAAATCAATTAATGTTAAAGTTCTTCTTATATTATCAAAAGTATTTCTATTTACAATGAAGCCCGTCTGATCTATGTCTATAATGCCGGGGATAATTGTCTTCAATCTATCAGCAAAAATACTCATAAACATTTTATAATCAACATTAAGTAATGAGATGGGTCGATATGAAGAACATCTAGTTGGATCTTTTTTAGGTTTTAAAATTGGTGAAATAAATGTATATTGCCAAGATGGGGGGGTTATTAACTCAGTTTGGGCCAGAATAAAAACCGTATGTATTAATGAATATGTAGTTTTAGAAAGGATTTTATATATCTCTGGTATAATACCATCATTACCCGGTGCTTTGTTTGATTTAAGCTTATTTATTTGTGTAATAACTTCTGTATATGAAATACTCTTGTCCAATAGTTTAATCTGTTGTTTATTAAGCTTTTTATTCATGTTTGTGGTTATAAACTCCTTTATTTTATCTTTAGGTTCCATGTTAATGTTGTTATGGCTAATCTTGTAAAAGTGATTTCTAAATTCATCCAGTATTTCTGGTATACTAGAAACATTCTTCTTTTTCCTTAGAGAAAAGATTTCTTTGATATGGTTTTGTTTATTCAATCTTTTTGTTTTATTTTTAAGTCTATGTAAGTATTTGGGGCTTATTGAATAAGACAAAACTTGTATTTCTCTAAAGTTATTTTAACTTTATGAGTTAAAATTTCTTTGTATTTCTCATTTAGTTTGTTTATTTCTTCAATAACTTTCTTGTCCATAATATTTTCTTTATTATTATGTTTATAAGAGTCTAGTTTACTTTGAATATCTAACAATTCCTTATCCCAAGATTTCCTTTTGTTATTATACCATCTGATACTTTGTCCATATAGATATGATTTTAAGGCATCCCAAACATAGACAATGGAGACTTCAGGAGTATTATTTATGTCTAGAAAATGTTGTACTTCTGAAAGTATATATTCTTTATAGTCTTTTAGCTGAGTTAAGTATGCTGGTATCCTTTTGATTTGAACATTATGAGTATTTTTATCATGAATTCAAAAACAATTGAGTTATGATCATATATAGGACATGAAATGATTTTGGAATTAATTAAATCTGTTACCATCTGGTTAGAAATAAAGACCCTATCTATTTTTGAATAAGTTTTGTATCTGTTAGAAAAAAGGTGTATGGTAATGATTTTGACTCTATCTGATTATTAATATCATTCAAATGATAAGAATTAGCAAAATCATTTAAATGTTTTGCATTAGATGTAATTCTTCTTTTCTTTATAGTGGTAGTATCACTTTCATGTAGTATACAATTAAAATCACCAACTAAAATAATATCCCTATAGAGAATGATATGATCTTATCAATATGATGTTTCACTGTATTAATACCAATTCCAGGTATCCAGTATACATTAATTAAAGTGTAAGTCTTCCCATTAATTTGTATTGTAACCATACAAAACATTCCTTTGTCATCCTGATAAGACTTAATGGTTTTAGGAATGGGCATACTTTTATTCCATAAAATAGCCACTCCTCTTTTTTTCTGAGTGTGCTCTGAACTAACCAATACTGCATACTTATTAGTGGCTAGTTTATCAATATCTTTTTTCAAGAGATGGGTTTCTTGCAGGAAGACTAGATTGGCCTTGTGTAGATTAATGTATCTTATTAGGCTTGCCCTTTTACACGGATTATTCAATCCATTAATGTTTAAAGAAATTCCTTTTAAAGATGTCATTTGGCATTTTTAAAACTCAAGAATCTTATGATCGAAATAACAAATAACAAGATAAATAATGTTACATCTCCACTTTTAGGTGTACCTTTAAATATAGCTGTATTTATTAAATCTCTTATGGGATTTTGTATAGGATTCAATTTTGTTTGTAGTGACAATGAGTGTACAAAATATATTGTAGATGTCAAAACTATATACATATAACAATGAACAAGTGAAAATAATGTAAGGATTAAACCTTGCATCCCACCTGGAGTTGAAAACTCCAACTTAGAGCAGTATTTACTACTCAAGTTAACCCCCTACCCTAAGCAGCAGTACCTCAGCTACCACCTTATCAATTTAATACTAGTTATATTTAACTGAGGTTAACAGTTTTCAATTCAATTATCTATCAAGACAAAACTACACATTTGGTAAAACAGCATCATATAAACTAAAATAAACTTTTTTTTTTTTTTCCTTTTTTTTTTTTTTAAAAACTGTTCATACTATTATATAGATCTATGTAATATATAACACTTGAATTCTAATAGCATTCAAATAATCTTAATGTTAGAAATCAAGAGGAGAGAAAATTATGTTCTAACATTTATTTAAATCAAAAACTTTGGCTAATATGATTCAGACATTACATGCATTAAGATGCATCTATTTTCTGTCATGTGAATTCTATCAACAGCTTCCAAAAAATCTTGAATTGTTTGTATATGAGCATTTACTTAAACTCATTATTGTCAATAGAGTAAAATATTGTATTCATAAAAATTATTATAAATCATATTGCATAGTTATGCAGATTCTCAGAAACACCTGTGTTATTACCTAAAAAAAAAAAAAAAAAAAAAGCCATCACACACATAAACACAGACACACACACATACATATACACACACACATATACACATACACACACACACATACACACACATACATATACACATACACATATATACATAGATACACACACACACACACACACACACACACACACACACACACACACACACACACACACACACACACACACACACATATATATATATCTGATCTCACTGAGTTGTGTGTTAGTAGAGCACTATCCTACTTGCTGTCCCTAGAATAAATCTGTCTGCTTTATACAAAATAATGCACAGCAAACACATATTAGTAACCAGATTTTACAATCATGCTAACCTACTGCTTTAAAATATATCACATGACATTTCTTCCAGAATAGAGTTATAAGATTATTTATGCTTGCCAATCAGATGAATTAAATGAGTTATAGTAAAGTATATGTTTGGGACACAAGTTTTTAACACAGATTATTATGCTACTGTTAAGTAGATTTTCAAAAACATTTAAATAAATGTTTCATTTTCTATGCCTTCTAAAATAAGATATTTACTTGCTACAAGAAACTACATCATCCAAACTCATCATAACTGACATATTTTATGAATAGAGTATTTTTCCTGAATCTGTGGTGTGTCAGTCTGATAACCTTGTCAATGTTTATACTAACTGCTTTCAGTTTCTCTGTGAAAATTCTGTGAGTGAAGCTTCTGAGGAAACTCATGGACACTATGCATGAGACAGCCCACATCCCAGATTGTCTCCCTTAACATTTTGGCGGGAAACTTATTAAAACTTGTGGCAAACATTCATTTTGGCAATAGAGTAAAATATTGTATTCATAGAAATTATTATAAATCATATTGGATAGTTATGCAGATTCTCAGAAAAAAAAGCCATCACACTCACACACACACACACATACATACACACACATATACACACACACACACACACACACACACACACACACACACACACACACACACACACACTATATATATATATCTGATCTCACTGAGTTGTGTGTTAGTAGAGCACTATCCTACTTGCTGTCCCTAGAATAAATCTGTCTGCTTTATACAAAATAATGCACAGCAAACACATATTGGTAACCAGATTTTACAATCATGCTAACATACTGCTTTAAAATATATCACATGACATTTCTTCCAGAATAGAGTTATAAGATTATTTATGTTTGTCAATCAGATGAATTAAATGAGTTATAGTAAAGTATATGTTTGGAACACAAATTTTAACACAGAATATTATGCTGCTGTTAAGTAGATTTTCAAAAACATTTAAATAAATGTTTCATTTTTATGCCTTCTAAAATAAGACATTTACTTACTACAAGAAACTACATCATTTAAACTCATTATAACTGACATATTTTATGAACAGAGTATTTTTCCTGAATCTGTGGTGTGTCAGTGTGATAACCTTGTCAATGTTTATACTAACTGCTTTCAGTTTCTCTGTGAGAATTCTGTGATTTGAAGATTCTGAGGTAACTCAAGGACATTGTGCATAAGACAGCCCACATCCCAGATTGTCTCTCTTAACATTTTGGCGGGAAACTTATTAAAAACTAGTGACAAACATTCATTTAGCAGTGTAAATGCATCTAAACATGACAGAACCTCCACAATGTATTCCACAGATCATCACAGCCTCTATGCAAGTGAAATTAAACTCAAAATTACCAACAAGCAATAAAACTCAGCATTCTTCTCCCAACTCAATGTTCATACAAATCCTATTATTCACTGTGTCCACACAGTCTAAAGCATTTCTATATATTAATAAAGAAAAGAAAAAGAGAGTAGAAAATAAAAGGGAGTGAGGCAGAAATAAAACAATGTAAGAGAAAGCTGTAAGAAGTATATACAATGGAATGTTACTTACTGTTTATATTAATAGAGTTAAAAATAAAACATATTATTTACTCTTATTTAGTTCTGATTATTATTAGTTAAAGCATGACAGATTATTTACAAACAAGCATAAGCAGTATAATCAAGAAAGTATAATTAGAAATAGCATTTGAAGAACTTATAAACTTTTACAAGAAATAAATATGTTATTATTCTATTAATGATATTTTCATTACTGTTCTCTCCTGCCCTCCCCACCCTTTACCCACTACATAATCTAAATAGAATGTCATTGTTTAAACAAAGAAAATAATAAAAGAAGAAGGAAAAAAAGGTAAAGATAAAAAATGTATCAAATTACTAACCTTACTTTTTTCAGAAAGAAAAACAAATCGAGTCACAGCCTGCCATTAAATCCTCAGGCATTTTGACTGGTTATGAAACAAAACATTTCTTTGCACATAGAGAATAACTTTGATTAAATCTTTTCCAAAATATTTGTGGCTTTCTGGAAATGCAGGAACTATATTCAAAAGATTAATAATGAACTAAAATGATGAGAGAGAAAAAACATATAACAAATCATTTGTTTTTAGTCTCTTCTTCTTCTCTGAAGTCTTCCAGGAAGCTTCAGTTGCCAATCTCTTTAATGAAGAACTAGCCCATTCCATTTCTTCTATTTTATCCAAAATCCTTTTTCTTTGACAAACAGTAAAGCAGAGTCTAAATCATCAAGACCTTAGGACCATCAGGAAGGAAGATTTTAAGCTTGGCAGGAAACAGAAGGTATGTTTTAAACTGTGCTTTTTTAGCTCCCTTATTAGTGGCAGAAAAACTTTTCTTTTAGCAATTACCATGGAAGAATAGTCATTGTCAAAACGCACAGTTGTCTCATTAAACTTAACAGGAGCTTTAGCCCAAGCAGATTTAAGAACCATCTCTTTATCAAAAGATGATAGAAATCTAACTATAACTGATCTAGGATAGTTTTTGTTAGAGTTAGTATTAGCTATAGATCTATGTGCTCTTTCGATACCAAAAGAGAATGCTTCTGGTAAATCTAAAGTTTTAGGGAGCCATGTTGTTAAAAAGAAGTAATATTGTTACCTTCAATATTTTCTGGCAGTCCAAAAATCCTAATGTTATTGCGCCTAGATCTATTTTCCAGGTCATCCAGCTTTGTTTGTAAATGTGTATTTTGTTTCAGCAGAAACTCAATGTTGATTTCCTGTTCTTGTATTTTATTTTCCATGTCATTCACAGCTTCTTCTATGCCTGTCATCTGGATCTTCTGTTGTTGCAGGTCCATATGTAACAAGTCTATTTGTTTTGTAGTTTTTTCTATGAAAGTGTCTATTTTAGTATCCATTTTATCCATCTTAGCAGTAAGTTGCTGGACTATAATTATCAGAGACTGAAGTTCTTTCTTGATGCTGGAGTCTTGAGAATTTGTCTTACTGGAACTCATTTCAGACTGATAAACTGACAGGAAAATTTCCAAAGTAATTTCTGACAGGAATATTATTAAGATTTCCTTTCTTTTTTAGATATAGTTCAAGAACTATATAAAACAAACATATTTAGAAAGAAAATTACTTCAAGAATTAATTTTAAGTAATTAATTCCTGTCAATGTAATGAAATTGGTGGAGCTGAAGAAATCTGCTGCTATCCTGTGTTCATCCTTGGCCATGCCCCCTTTTTCAAATGTCATCCTTTTTGATTACAATTTTTGTAAAGAAGTAAGGAATATATTTTACAGAAAATATACTACCTTGAATTTTTTTCTTAGTTGAGGTTATGATACAGAAACTGATGTTAAGCAATATTGGAAGAGATGCCAAGCTACGTAAGTACAGACTGGGTCTAATACATAGGATAACACTGGAGAAAATAGTGATGATTACAGTTAGTACAGCTAAGAAACAAAGTTAGTTTCTATCAGAATACATCATTTGATAAATATGGTTGTTACACGGATAAAAATATTCTGAAAGTTTGCAGCATGACAGAATAATGCTTAAAATCCTACTGCTTCCTGTAGCAAGGGAAAGTACATTTCTCATTTCTTGTACACAGTCATTTCAGGATCATAAAGGTAAAATCTGATAATGTAGCTGCCCCCAGGTATAATTACCATTGTGACCATAGTAATGTATATGCTTTTAATATTAGAGACATACCAACTATTTATTATGGTATTAGGTTTAAGACTTTACAGTGTTCCATTTGTAAATCAGAGGGATTGATATATGTCCCATGATTCTCTTGCAACTTGGACCACATACAATGATCCAAGAAAAATTTCACACATTAGATAGAGGAACCTCTTAGGAGCATTAATTATGATAGACCTGTGAGTCCTGTGGTTGCACATTTTTATTATTTATCATCTGAGTAAAATTAAGGGATTTTTCATGAAGCCAAGGTTGACAGTAGAAAAGGTAAGACTGTCCATCAATTTTTATTTGAAAAGGAGGCTCCATTTATAAGGAAATGTATTACTTTGAAGCTTCATGGATGAAACGTTGCTTGTCACAGGAGGCTCTTAATTTGATAATGAAAATGAGTGGAACTCACAGACTTTATCCAATATGATGAAAAGACATTCTTCAGCAGGGTATTAATGGGTGAGATACAGTTAGTGACAAATCCATGCCTTCGTAACAGCATATTACACCACAGTGAACCACAGACTGGCAAAAAAAAAAAACTACCAGTGTGTCCTATTGTTTATCCTCAAGAAATGCTACATTTCAGTAAGTGTAACAAAAAATAGTCAAGAAAAAGAAAACTAAAAAAAATTATTCAAAGAATAAAAGTAACTGCAGAAGCAGTATCAAGAATGCATTGTTTTACTGTCTACTTACTAAGCATGGCTTAAAAAGCTTTTTTTTAACAAACATGGAAAAATAAACCAAATGTATTGCAATTACACATGCATGTGTTTGTGTGTGTGTGTGTGTGTGTGTGTGTGTGTGTGTGTGTGTGTGTGTGTGTGTGTGTGTGTGTGTGTGTGTGTGTGTGTGTATGTAAATGTGCCTACGCGTGCACACGTGAGACAGAGAGTATGTGTGCACATATCATCTCAACTTCTTTCTGTTCCAGTGTGTTTGTGTTTTCTGTTAGTAGACCAACATACCATTTCTTAACAGTTTCTGTTCTTTGCTAAAGAATTCTGAACAAACCTATTACCCTAAATCAGGGATGATTTTTAAATATTACTCTACTTAATTTAAAAGGAAATACAGCAGGAGATTTTCTATCCACATGCTTTTCTGAATAATGAGAAGTGTAAAACTACTTTGTCTGGGATTACTGATTAACTGTAACCCTAGGGATTTACCAGAAACAGCAAACATTTTTCAAAGGACTTAGCAAAAATGTGAGACAAGATCAGTAACATTCCAAAAATCAGGAAGAGACATCTGTATGTTTAGAGGGAAGCTGCAATGCTTTAAACGATATGTGTTTTTTCTTTTTCAGATATAAGTTTTTTGGTTTTGCAAGATTTATAACAGAAAAAAAAAACAGAAACATACCAAGACACAACATAAACATTATATACAATTATCAGTCTTGCTATACAAAATGATTGCAACCATGTAAACAAGCAGACATATTCTATCATAGCAAGGCAATAAGAAAGAAAAAAGTAAAATAAAAGTTAAAGGTGATAAAGGAATAACTTCTATCCTAAACAGTCAGGGTAGCTATATCAAAAACATGAACCTTAGGAATAGAAAGTAGTAAAGAGACCCCCTTTTAAGAAAGTAATGTGATATATGAAAAGATAGAATTTGTCCATATTTAACAGGAGAATTAGCAATGGTTAGACGAAAGAATGTAAGTTTAATTTATGAGTAGAATAAAGAAGGAAAAGGGGGTATATTGTGAGAGAGCACTATTCACAATATTTACAACTATTTACAACTTAGATGCCTTAACAAATGTGTAAAGGGACATCATACTAGTATGACTGACAATAGAGCATTATCAGCATTTATTTGTTATATGACTGAAAAGTACAAACACAAAGGTCTTCACAGATTCTGTTAATAGTAGTGATTGTTGTATGACAATTACTTTGAATTAAGTCAAAGTGACTGCACCAGTATTTCTGGAAATAGTCTTTTTTCTTTTTACTGCTAGAGCAAAATTTATGTACCGATATATACTTAATTGCCATAGTTTTAAAATTTTCCCAAGAAATTACTGAGGGATTTACCCAGTTCTTAGCTATAAAGTATTTGAGAAGAGCTCTCACAGTTATTAAGATGTGTCTCCAAACACCTGTTATAGGTTTAGGAATAATATTCAGGATTGTGGTCTGCCAGGAAAAGGTAGTCTTCTCATACCCGATTTTTTCCAGTTGAGCTCTAAGAGAGCACCACAGTTTATATATATTTTTGCAACTCCAAAAGATGTGGAGTAAATCTGCATGCTGGAGGGAACAAAAAGGACATGTTAGATTGTTGTTGTACCCAAATTTTAATAGAACCACAGGAGTACAGTAGGAGTTATTATTGATCATAAACAAAAATAAACAGGAAGCAACCCCTCAATTGACTGCATCTATTCAAGACCTGTTAAATAATTTCAACTTAATTGGTTCATTCCAAATTTTTGATCATGACAAAATGGCAAATAAATATAACTACTTCTCGGCATCTCATCAAGGCTGGTCTAGAATTTACTTTTTTCTAATTTCACATGTCTTCTCAAATAAAATTAATAATTTTGTCCTTGAGGCAAGATCTATCTCAAATCATTCTAATGTGTCTCTGAGCATCAACCCAACACAACACATTAATGGCCATGGTAGCAGTCCCACATGGACATTAAATAGTAATAGCCTTAAAAAATATGATGTTATAAACAAAATTAACCAATATTTGAAACAGTTTGAGCTTGAATCCCATGTGTACTCCATCCCTTTTGATGTTCAATGGGCTGCTGCCAAAGCAGTTATCAGAGGGATACTTATACTAAAAGCATCAATTTATAAAAAAAGTAGAAAAGGCATATCATTGACCTTACTGATAAGTACAAGAAAATTGATTTACAACTTCAAAATAACTACTCTTCAGACTTAGAAAAGAAACTGCATGAGACTCAAATATATATATATATATATATATATATATATATATATATATATATATATATTCCTTTTATCAACAAAACCAATGCTTAGCTGAATTAAGGATCCTGTATAGATACTCATAATAGGCTCAACCCCCTCTAGAACACCGGCCAAACTAATAAACATCAAAGAGGGCCTAAACTATATATCTGAATTAAAATAAAGAGGGAAAACTCTATACAGAAATTATGACATTGTTAATTCCTTCACAGATATCTTTAGTGATATTTACAACCCCAAAAATCAGACTCATAAGGATACCTACAAAGAATTCCTTGATAAACTATCCTTTCCCAAACTAAGTCATTCACAACATAATCTATTAGCTAGCCCTTTAACTCTAAATGAAATAATGTTACCTATCAAAAAGCTCAAACCCAACAAGGTGCCAGGGCCCGATGGTTTTACAGATGAATTTTTTCAAATTTTCAATGATCAACTTATTAAAATTTTTCTTAACCTCTACAACTAAATCATTCTAAAGGGGATTACTGATAAATATTTGAACAACTCCAAAACAATCCTTATCTTGAAATGTAATTCTGACAAGCATTAACCCTCTTAGCTATAGACCCATTGCTCTCATTAATATAGATATAAAAATGTTGATGTCTATCCTAGCAAGTTGAATGCAGAAGGTTTTGGCTTCAAATATTTCCTCTGAGAAAATAGGTTTCATGAAACAATGACAGCTATGCAATAATACTCTCACTTTAAACACAATAAGGTTATTTCTTAAAAATGATAACCATCCAAGATATGCCCTCATGCTTGGTGCCACTAAAGGTTTTGACAATGTGGATCTAAATTTCTTATATATAACCATGCAATACTTCAACTTCCCTCATTTTATGAATAACATTATAAAAATGCTTTGCAACAACGCTGCCTCCCTGTACATCAATAAAACAATGTCCCACCCTATTAAAATTAGTAATGGAACTAGACACGGCTGCCCCCTTTCACCATATCTTTTTAATATTTATCTTGAACCTCTCCTTCTATTCATTAGCCAAAATCATATCATCATATACCCAGAGTTTTTAACACTGAGATAAAATATTCAGCATTTTCAGATGATTTAAATATTTACTTTGAACTCCTGAATAGTGATCTTTATAAAATTCATAAATCAATAAGTCTCTTTTCCACTGCTGCTAATTATAAACTAAATCCAACAAAATCTTCTATTTTCCCATTAAATCCTCATAAACACCTGGAATCCTACTTCCCCCTGTCTGAAATAACATGAATATTCAGTCAAATATCTAGGAATAAACTTTATGCACACACATCAGGATTTAATGAAATCTAACTTGAGTAGAGTCTAGGAACAAATCAACAATGACCTATTCAGATGGAAAAATATCAATTTATCCTTACTGTCAAAAACTGCTATTATTAAAAATGAACATTCTCTCCAGGATATTATTTCATCTAAACTCCATAAACTTAAATATACCCCCACATTTTTTTCAATAAAATGGAAACCACCATCTGAAAATTTCTCTGGTTCCCTAAATAAACCAGAATCTCTTATAAAGAATTAATACTTCAAAAAGAAAAAGATGGATTGAGCCTCTCTGATTTTATTCTTTACTATAATATAATAAATGCAAGCCGTTTAATCCAAATTGCCAACTATGAACCATTGGTCGATACATGGACCCCAATCTGGGTTAAAATCTGGTGCAAGTATATGCAATCATTCAAATTAAACCCTCACGCTATCCCATATTTAATGCTTGACAGTGAATACAATGATAAAATTCTACCTACATTAAAAAATAAAATTAACATCTTTCAAGCATTGTTGTGCTCTGTTAATCTACAGGATACTCTCTTGTTCTCCAGCCAATTCATCTAAACCCAAATATAAAAATTAATAATAAAATTATAGACCTACCTAGCCTTCCCATAATTAAAAATGCCATGGTATAGCAACTTTACCATTCTAAGAACATTGCTGCGATTAAAGAACTTTTTGGGGCCCCAAGTACATATGACCCCATATTAAGACAACTTAATTTATTAATAAAACAAAAATCCACAAACAGCAAAGTGAGTGAACAAGATGTAACTTTAACACAATCAATTATTAAAACCCTTTCCCTTAGGAACAAAATTATATATCATGCCTACAATCTCTTAATAAACATCAAATATCAGCAATCGCTCTTATACTCCAAATACTGGGATAGCATTCAAAGTAAAATTTCTACTGAGTCCAAATCTAAAGCTATTTGCAATACCCTTAATTTAACTCCTTTCAAGAATTTGATTTATACCCAAATTATGTGCTTTTTTTTCATTTGATCACATTGAGGCATCTGAGGTGTACACAATTTAAAAAATTACTATATTGCTGGACTCAATTGTGTGTGTCTGTCTATATGTGTGTGCACATGTATGCACTTGTGTTTCTGTGTATGTGTGTCTTTTGTGTATATGTGTGAGAGTCTGTGTGAGTGTGTGTGCATGCATGCATATTTGCATCTCAGTTTCTGAATATGTGTGAGAAACTGTTATCCACTGCATGTGCTTGTGTGTGTATATATGTAACTGTGTTGATGTGCGTGTGTGTGTGTGTGTGTGTGTGTGTGTGTGTGTGTGTGTGTGTGTGTGTGTGTGTGAGTGTATGTTTGTGCCCATACCCACAATTGTATGTAGAAATTATTAAATACTTGCATGATGTATAATTTGGATGTAAAATGCATCTTCCAGCATTTACATACCCTACAGTAACTTTCAGATGTTAGGCAGAAAAGCTATTTTACATCAAACAATGTAAAAATATGTGTATACTTATAATAAAACAAATATAAAACACTTTATTAGACTGCCCAGTGGACCTACCAGAGTCCCTATGCCTGTGGTGATGGGCCTTACAATACACCCAGTGGTCCATAATTTCTTTGTAACATCCACCTTTTCTGGCTTTACTGCTTGCTTAATTGTCTGTATTTGTCTGCTGTTATTCATGTAACCATGTTTATGCAGACTTGATTCTGTGTTCTGCATACATATGTACCATCTAAAGGTTGTGCTGGAGGTTTCATAAGAATTTGTATTGTGTTTTCTTTTTATTTGACTGTGTTTTATTATAACTGCATTTTTGTTATGTTAATCCTGTAGTAGATAAATACTTTTAGTGTTACAAAACTTATGAATTATCACGTGTCAAAAAATGCAGACTTTTAAATGCACACATACAAACACAGAGGAATGAAGTACAGCAGACTACTGAAACACATGAGCAGTGCTAAATACTGATGAGAATGGCAATTAAGAATTGTAGATTTAAAGATACTGGCAATAAAATCAAAACCCATCTAATGCAAAGTGGAGCGTCTGCAAAACTTAGAAGACAGTGATTTCTTAGAAACGTATCTTATATTAAAAGAGTAATCAGATAATTGAAGATCTCTAGAAATGTTTAATTACAGGCGAAGGTCAAAGGTTTGATACCGATTCAGTGAAATATCAGTAGTGCATACCTTATGATTGTCTAGAATTTTGTAGAACGTCCCTCATTTTGCCTCATATTTTTGCTCTAGTCCTCATAAAAATGTTGATTTTCTTATTAATCACTGAGGATCACAGTCCATCAAAAATGCCAGACATTAGAGTTTCATAATTAATTCTTTGGAAAATGCATGTTGATGCCAAGCCTGTCCTTCTATTAACTTTTTAAAGTAAATTAGAATAGTTTCTAAAAATTTCTCTGATTTGGGGTTTTTGGCTTTGTCCTGAATGCTTGAGCAGAGAAGTTGAAAGATGTGTGGAGTAACAAATTAGTCATGGCAGTATATCTAAAAAGACAGATATCAAATATGTCCATAGAATTTGTGGAAGTGCTGTAAGCTACATTGGAAGTAACTCCTTTTCATTTGTTTTATGTAAGCTGGCAAACCAGACATGTTTTATCATGTAGTGGGTTATTATTTTATTTATTTTTATTTCCTTACAGTTTTCTTTGTTGTCCAGCTATGCTAGGATTTAAAACTCTGTGGTAAAGTTGATACTTGTTTTACTCTGGAGAATTTTATTTTATCTTTTTATATTATTGTCAAAGCATTGCAGATTTTAGGTAAAACAAAACTTTACATATAATTGCATCTACTAATTAACAAATAACAAAGAACTAAACCTAATCACTTTTAAGCAGCTATGTAACCAAGTTAAAAAACTAGTTACCAAAGACAAACAGTTATATTGCTTACAACAAAAACACAAAAACTAATCTAAAAAAATTATTGTCTACTATCACAGCTCTATACCACCCTGAAACAAAAAACGAAACCAAGATCTCACTAAATGCTGAAGACTTCAACATTCACTTCATGAAATCTGTAACCGATCTTACCACTAAATCCTCCAATACCTACCAATCTTCCACTTTATCTTCCCCCAATTCTCTCGAATCACCTGATCCAGGCCCTTCTCACCCTCCTCACCTCAACTGCACAAAACTACATTCTGAGAAACATTGCACTTTCACCCTTCAACCTGTACCTACAAGTCTCATAAAAAATTACTACACAAAATGAAACCCTGCTCTGCCTCTGCTGACAATCTCCCATTTACATAACTAAAACTAGCAGCTGACTCCATAGCATACCATGTCAGTATCCTGATCAACCGATCTATATCTGAGTCCAAAGTACCCAGCATCTGGAAAAAGTCTCATATCATCCCCAGTCACAAAGGCGGTAGATAGCCATACTTCCCCCATTGCTAGAATACTTGAAAAATGTATTCATATGCAACTCATGAATTACCTAGAGTATAACAACCTCCTCACAAACACACAGCATGCTTTTTGTCCCAGCCACAGCACAACGACAGCGCTCTTAACCTTCACCAACACTGTAAACAGAGATAGAGACTGTAGTTGCTATGTATGGGCACTATTTCTTGATCTCTCAAAGGCATTCAATGCCATGTCTCACCCTTTACTCCTGAACAAGCTTTCTAAGCTAGGAATTACCCCACTGACACTAAACTGGTTCCACAGTTACTTACACAATCAAAAATAATCTGTAAAATGGTCAAATGTGATCTCTCCCTTTCTAGTGAACCCCACTGAAGCTCCACAGGGATCCATCCTAGGACCCTTACTTTTCAACATTTTTACTAATGATCTCTGTACAGCATCTACTTGTGGAGCACTTATTCAATATGCTGATGATTCCACAATAAGCTGTACTTCTTGCACACTACCCCAGCTTCTCCTTGATACTCAACAACGTTTCCCTGCTGTCGAATCTTGGCTTACCAACTGTCAGCTTTTCCTCAACCCTCAAAAAAGTAAACTGCTCCTCTTTCAGCCAAAGAGCAGCACTAGTAATCTAAACAACTTCAAAATTCTCTCTGCAAACAACACTATCATTGAAACTGTCCACCAAACTAAATTACTGGGTGTTGTCATAGATGATCACCTTCAGTTTGATATTCACATGTAGAAAACCATAAAGAAAAACACCAGAAGCTTGGCACACTTTACAAAAACAAGCATGCACTCACCTCTTCATCAAAAACCACCCTTGCTAAAATTTTCCTTCTACCCTCCCTGCTTTACTGTGCTCTAGTACTTACCAATTTACAGAGCTCCTCTAGATCCAAAATGGAACAGTGCTATAATAAAGTGGTCAAGTTTACCACCAACTCAACAACTAGAACCCATCACTGCTTGTCACTTAAAAAACTTAACTTCCCAGAATTCCCCAATTACCTACTATATACCCAACATCTTACACTCCATAACTTGGTCTACAAAAAACACAGCCTTCCCAGCCCTAAGTAACATCATTATTCCTTACAACCCAAGCAGGACACTTAGGTCTATGATAAAGAATGTCTCTCTGTATACAAATTATCCAAAACAGCTGGATAAAACCTCTACTCTCACTGTGTTGCAAAAGCATGTAACTCACTCCCATGTACTGTGAGAGCTATTACTAACCTTCCTTCAAAATGGTACTGAAATAACACAGGATCAGTTCTTGGCTGTGCCCTTGCTTTGTCCCAGGCTAATCTCTCCTGCAGATCAGACCTGACTGCAACTCTCCTTTAATCTAACCATCTGTACTCCTTTCATTCTGCATCATTTTACTATCCCATCTATATTGGTTACTTGAACAATTACCCTCTACCCCATATCAATGTACCTTCTAACCAGTAACTTCAGGCAATTTGTAAATATCTTACAAAATCTCACATTTATTTCTCACCTCTGTATGTATTTATAACTCTTGCAAAATTTAACTTGTTTGTATAAAGATTGTACTTAAGTGTATGTAATCTGGAGCTTTTCTCCCTGGGTCTCTGCTGAAAATGGGTCTAGTCTAACCCAGTTGGGCCTTCCTGGTAAACAACTGTCAAATGAATGAATAAATAAATAAACAATTTGCACTTTTAAAGCAATATTGCCTTTGTGATCTGCCTACTGCATTTATTGATCATTTTTTATTTATTTATTTATTCTTTGTTAACTGGGTTAGCCTCATTTAGCTAGTGGTCTCCTTTCAGGGGAGACCTGAAATTTTGCCAGGACATCAGAGAACTTCCCTACTTTTTTGAGGAGAGGAAGTAAACCACTCTCTGTAGCTGTGAGGTGGTAGTGCCAGACAGCTGCTACTGCATTTCCAGGATTTCCAAGATGGCGGTAAGTGCAGCAGAAATGGAAAGAGGAACAGGAAAACACTTACTGAAGGAAGGCAAGGATGAAAAAGTAATTGCTACAGAATTTGAAATTGGAGAATTTTAGACATAAGTGCTTGTACATTTGATGAACCAGGAGAGGAAGCATGGTGGAGTGAGAATATTACAAAAGAAAGAAACTGAGAGGTTGGAAACAGAAGCAACAGCTTGTAAAGGGAAACACTGGTAGAGTGACCAGTTTCAAGGGTTTGCCCCTATAAAAAGTTTTTTTTTTTTTGTTACAAGAAAAATGAAAGTATGCAGCTGTAGCAAGAGAATAATGAATTAAGGAAGAAACTGTAAGAGGACAATGATTTATAGTTTCTCAACAGTCACAGAAAAGAAAACCAGTGGTAAGAATAAAAAGTAAAAATGATGGCAGTGTGAACAGGTATGACATTATGAGTAGTCTTATTTTCCCACTAGACTTTGACATTAAAGACATAAAAGCATTAATTAGTTTGGTTGTTAAAAATTTTTGTAAAGTGACATTTGAAAGTTTTAATGTGCTGGAAAAACTTATGACTGAGACTGAAAAGAAAAGACCCTAGCATCATGGAATGACTTTTTATTTCAGATATTTAGACTATAGAATACATAATTAAATAAATAAATACATAAACACACAAATAAATAAATAAATGTGCAATTTAGGACTTCAGACATGGATAAGCATGAAAATAGACTTTTTTCACTATGTAGTAAAGTACTTGAAGTTAAAAAAGTGTGATGAAAGAACTGTATGGTTTGAGTGATAGGATGTTTAGGTAATAATGGATGTTAAGAATAGAAAAATTCAACATATTTCAAATACAATAATTTTGAATGGTAATATGGAATCTGTTAGGCTAACCTAAAGCATATTATTTCTTTGGGGATGAAAAATCATTTAGAATAAGATTTTAACATATAAAAGTGAGACCAATGTGGGGAGAGGGGAAAATACAGCAAAAAAAGTTTGTGAAAATTGTAAAGAATTTGGACACTTTTGGGTTGACTTTCCCATATTAGAAAAGGAAAAGGTAGACGAAGAGGAAAGTTCAGAAGAAAGACAAAAACTCGAAAACATTACTACATAAGATGCTGAAAGAGAAAAATGGTATGCGGAAGGGGATACTGAGGAAAGGTTAAACAATGAATAAGTAGTTAGAGAAGAAATAACAGTTCAAAGTAAGGTTATTAATATACAGGAAGAAAACAGATTTGCAATTTTAAAAAGTGAAGCGGAATAAGAAGGAGAAATGGAGGCGGGAAAAAAGGAAGAACAAGGTAATGAAAAATCAATTGGTGGGAGACTTATTGGAAGAAAAGAAAGATAAGAGCTGGAAATAATCACATGCCAAAAAGGAAAAGGACAATATAGGAATTTTAGCATTAAATGTGAATAACACTGGAAATAATATATAAGAGTTTTACTGGTGGTGGTTGTGGAATGGTGTAAAAAAAAAAGAAAAATGGATGCTTTTTGCATACTAGTTACCAGATATAATAAAAAAAATGAAAAGAATACAGGCAGTATGGGAGATTTTTTGTCAATAGCAAATGAGACATGCTCTGTAAGGGTCTATATTAGATAATCAAAGCTTTAGGTAATTGAATACCTAAAGCTCAACACCTAAGCAGCTAAAGCTGTAAACCACAAATGGCCACTTCCGCAAATTTTTTCATAGGGAAAAAATTCACTTTGCCAGACAAAAAAAACAAACAAACTTTCAAACCCTAACTGAGTGGGGGGCTTTGCCCCCACACACCCCCATGTGGGGGGCTGTGGTCCCCATAACCCCCCTAACTAAATATACCAACTCTGAGATTGCTCTACAAAAAAATTTGCAGAAATGGCCATTCATGGTTTATTGCTTTCACTATTTAGATGTTGAACTTTAGGTATTTGATTACCTAAAGCTTCGACTGTATGATATAGACCCTTCTGTAATGGGAATTTTTATAAAAATGAAGAAATAAGAATTCTAGATGTAATAATAGTAGTACCAGGAAGGGTAGTAATATGTGATATGAGAACAAAACAAATATGGATAAGATTAATAGTGGTTTATGTGTATACTGATATAATGGAAAGAAAACAGTGTTTGAAGAAATTAAAATAATGTGTTAGTAAATATGTCATTAATGACAGTAATAGCTTTGAACTGTAATCCGATGAAAGAAAAGAGAAAACAGCACACAGTATTAATATGTTAAGGGAATTAATACAATGTGGAGATTTAAATGTAGGGAAGAATACAGAATGGACATATAAAAGGGGAATTGCATAATTCACTCTAAAAACATGAACAAAATGAAAGGAGGAGTACAGATGACAGGGTTTTGAGATTATGGACCAGTATGGGCAAAAATAGTTGAAGACAGCAAATAATAAAGAAGGAAAAAAGAGAAACAGAATAATTGTAGAGTTTAAAAAGAAGGAAAAAATGATGAGAGAAAAAAATATTATGGAAAGCTCATATAACAATGAGACCATTTAAAAAAATTAACATAATGATGCTTAATGGATAAGCAGATGCATAAAAAATATATTTAGAAGTGGAAAGAAGAATTAAAAAAAATAAAATGAAATATAAAGAAATTTTACAGAATTGTCAGAGTGGTATATAATATGGAAACAGAAAACAGATGTATAAAAAGAAAAGTGAGAAAGTAAAAATGATGTTATATAGGTAAGTGTTTTTTTTTTTCTGAAAGCAAAGAAAGAGGTGGTTTTCTTTATATAGAAAAATAAGTAAAAATAAGAGATGGGAGAGTGGATGCAATCATAGATTGTAAAGTAGACATAAAATAAAAACAAGAAGATATAGAGATGGTAGAGAATTTTGTATTGATATGTATAAGAATGGAAAATGAAAAAAAAAAATATCTGAAAAAATAAAATCTTATTTTAGAAAATGCCATACCAATAGAACAGATAGAGAATTTGATATG
The DNA here is from genome assembly GCF_019279795.1 of Protopterus annectens. Taxonomy (NCBI): domain Eukaryota; kingdom Metazoa; phylum Chordata; order Ceratodontiformes; family Protopteridae; genus Protopterus; species Protopterus annectens. The sequence goes on from NC_056751.1 coordinate 569,931,959, forward strand.
TTATAAATGCTAAATGAATGTAAGAATGAATCAGCGCTATGAGTATTATAAGGAAATGAAGAAATGAGAATTAAAACAAAATAAATGAATGGATGAAGAAATGTGTAATGAAAGAAGATGTGTGGTAGAATAATAAGATTTGTGTGGGAAAAGGATGAAAACAAAATAAAAATAAATGAATGGATGAAGAAAGGTGTGATAAAAGAAGACATGTGGTAGAATAATAAGATTTATGTGGAAAAAGGATGAAAACAAAATATAAAAAATAGAGGCCTGTAATACAAGAAACAGTGACTATAAAATATTTATGAAAATGCTACAAAAAAGGCTAGAGAAAATATCGGATAAGGTAATATGAGAAGGCATCTATGGTATAAAAGGAAAAAAGTGAAAGAAATGCTAATGATAGTGAAAGCTATAGTAGAGATTATACTGGCAGAAAATAAGGAAAATTGATAGCATGTGATATTGCTAAAGCTGTTGATAAAGTTTTCTGACTGATATAAAGAATTACTATTCAATGGTCACTTACAAGAACAAGGCAAGATGAAATAGGTGAGGGGGTCCTTCTTTGTCAGGTTCCAAAAACAGACTGCTCTGAGACTTCAGTCTCATCTAGTATTAAAAAACATAAGTTCAGTGATGGATTACAGAATTTACATATACATCTAGTAGTCTGACTTCTGATTCCCATGCTACCCCCTTTCCTAGCAACTGACCCAGAATCTCACACATATGTGTTAATAATACACACACACAGAGCTTTGCTAAGATCTGTTGCAGCTTCTGAAAGTTATAAAACAATAAAATGCTTCCACTCTTCCTACAGGAGCTAATAAATCATTCTCTGGTACAGACATTTCTTCTCTAGCTGCAGTCAGAACTGTAAGACACACTGTTTATGGCTTAAATTAAGCAATTTAATTTATTGCTATTTTTCAAAGTTAGCTGGGCTGAGATTAACCTCTTCTCTTCCATTATCATCTGTTAAAGTATAGAAATTTAATCAGTTACAATACAGTCAAAACCCACTGTTGGTACATTTTCTAACACAAACAGCTTTACAAATACATTTTTCAATACAAGCATCTGTACAAATCAGTTTGATATATAAGTGACATATAATTCTTTACAAAATTCTAGCTAGCTATGCTGGCATATGTTACAAATCCACTGCCCTACTTCTTCTGGCATAGCTGGCAATGCTTTACATCATCACACCCCCTGCCCATCTTCCTTCTTATCTTTGCTATTGTATTATAGCTTTTTATACAGTTTTCCCAATAATATGTTGTGCAGGATACAGCAGGACACAAAGTTTTAGTAGACCTTGACATATGTATACTGGAGTATGCCACTAGAAATATCCAGAAAAAGAAAATGCATCTTCAGCTGCCCATTATGGGCTGTAAAATGTTCTATCCACAATGTTAGTCATAGATGTAGGCCTCCTGTGAGGTGCTTATGGGGAGCACTTGGGTTTCAGCAGCACAGCTCCAGCAAGTATTTTGAATCTCCTAATAAATGTGCGAGCAGTATCAACCCCAAATGCAGCACACAATACATGGCACCAAAGTGCCATACACTGACACTATGATTGCCTCCTGGATTGTAAACAGTCAAATATATGATGCATCTCTTCTGCTTGCATATCACTTTGAAGTTTATTGAGTAATATACATGCCTACTGAAATATGCATATGCAACATATGTAGCTGGCTTACCACTTTACCAAGGATAATTGCTAGCCATCAAACTGTATGAAAGCCTTGCATAAGGGGTTATTACCTCTTGTATGACCAGGACTCATATTTGCTGGTCTTCATATGCCAAAAGACAATGTAGAAACTTCTGCAAGATGCAACTGGTAGATGTCTGAGGTATATCTGCATTACTCCTGTAGGTAATTTGAAGGTTCCCATGGCCAGAATTCTCACATCAGTTATTATCCTTACTTGCAAAGATATTAGCATAAGTCTACCACCTGTCACCTTCATTACTTGACATAGTTGAGATTGCTTGCATACTGTTGGCAAAGCTCATCCAAAATGTAGTTATCTTTATGGATCCTTTCTGACTGCTCCTGTCCATTACAACCAGTAATTCTGTGTATAGGACCCAAGCCCGGCAGGGTGGTTGCATGCAATTGGATATTAGATTGACTCTGCTGTGATGGCAGCATCAATGTCTAGTATTTGTCTAATGATAAGTGCCAAATTGGGATAATAGGAAATACAAGGTCATTGAGTCTTATGACCATTTACTACTTGTCAGCACCCATCCTCAAACTGACTCTTGGGTGCATGCAATATATTTCCCTATGACTATGAATACTGTTTTGCCTTACAAATAGAGCCCATTGTCTTTCCCATTCCCCTCTCTCCTTTTAAATGAAAATAACTTTCCATAGTATGTCTGCAGACTGTTTTTTCAGTCCTATATTGAATGCTGACGTTTCTTTATATTCTATGTAATATTATAATATTCCCTGATTTGTAAACCATCTAGAACCAGCAGAGTCCTCTGATACAAGCCTATACCCTGCCCTGTACAGAAAAAGTATAGCATGTGTCTCTCTTTAGTCCATCCTTTGCACTGCATTTTAGTACTGCACTGTCTGTTTGCAGATGTCTCACACTATAGAGAATGTTTCACTATGAGAACTATTGTGGCTTTCAAGTTATTTCCCCCTTATTGCACGTTCCAGTACTCAGTCATTTAATGTGCTTTTTATTCTGCAGACATTTTATTAAAGGACATCTCTTTGAACTTGTGGAATTTAATTACAACATCCACTTACCTGCCTAAACCATCAGAACATACATATTTTTGAAGGTTAGGACCTCTGTATAATGTCAGAAAATATCCACAAATAGATAAGCCAATTTTGTATATTCTATAGCATCCACAAGTAGATAAACAAAATGTGTATATTTTTGGTTATGTTTGATAGAAATGTAACAAAAAATACAGATCCAGGGATGCAAAGTAAGATAGAAACTGTATCATTTTACTAATATGAGGACTTTCAGGTGAATGCAAGCATCATTTCATAACTGTTTCCTATCACAAAGCTGTATCCTAAAAAAAAGATACCTTTTGTTACTTTTTGTTCTAATCAGTTCATCTTTTACTATTACCTTCTGTGAACCCATGTGAAATTCATTGTCAATCTGCCAGTACAATGCATCCATGGTGGAGCATATCTTCTTTGAAGCTGCTAGTTACAAAACTGCTTCTGGCTTCCTTGTTAAAATTTACTCCACAATGAATCCAGTCTAATTTGTATGCCTTATCATTACTATTTTGTCTATAGTTGAATCCAGTCTAATTTGTATGCCTTATCATTACTATTTTGTCTATAGTTTTTCACATAATGATGTCAGACTAATTTATATTTCTTTCATCAGTCCCATTTGAAACAATTCTATTGGCATGGCAGTTCACTTAAACAAATAGTACTTCTGACTGTAAAGCTATGTTAAATAATTTTCAGATAAGTTTCTCAAATTTCATATCAGATTGTTAATTACTCTTGACCCATTTCTCGGTCACCCATGTCCCCCTGAATCTTTTTTAAAGTTTTTTGTCTATCCTTCTAGCATGTCAAGGGATCAGTTGCTAGTGTCCTCTCCTGCTCAGCTGGTGAACCTGGGAATACTGAGGCAATGTTACAATTGCCTCATGTACACAGACAACCCTCTCCTCCTCCCACAAAACACAAATACATGCGAGAGATGCAACTATACGGCCAAACTGGAGGCTGAGCTCTCTCAACACAGGACTGGCAAGACCAGTCAGGAGGAGAAGGTTACCACACACACTATAGACCCAGTCTCACATAGCACCATTACAACCTCAAATCATACACATAAACACACAAAGACATACTCGAGGCTCTGATCAAAAATCTACCAAAACAGCAGAGGCCACCAAAGCAGACACCCAAACAACCACCACCTCAGAACACAACACCTGCAACACATAGACCTCACAGTCAGAGTGTCAAACAGTCACAGCCCTTAAGGCCAAACACAATGCCAGACACACTAGTCATTGGTGACTCCATAGTCAGACACACTGATGTCCCGCTCACCAGACTGAGTAAGGAGAAGGTCACAGTAAGCTGCCTGTCGGGCGCTAGAATCCGCCACATAACGCAAGCACTCAGGTCTCTCAACAGCAGTACAAATATGACTCAGTCATTGTCCACGCTGGTGTAAACGACCTGAGACGTACCTCCTTGGACTACATGAAAAGAGACATTGAGGAGCTCTCTGACTATGTAGCCCAGGCAGGTATGACCCTGACCTTGAGCAGTATCCTACCTTCACCAAGAGTGATGCCACAATACAGAGATAAGATGATCAGCTTTAACAATTGGCTTAAACACTGGTGTCATTCAAAGGGGATCAGTATCTGTCTGCCTGGGATGACATGCTGGACAAGCCACGCTGCTTCGCAAGGGACGGCTTGCACCTGTCACCCCTGGGATTCGGATATTGGCAAGGCTCTTGCCACCCCATAGTGCCTTTTTAGGCAAGGCTCAAATTCTAAACCTACCACCCTAGAACACAAAAAAGGAAAAAAACTAAGGGTAATGCTGCTCAATGCCAGAAGTCTCAATCTCAAAATGCACGCACTCGAGGCCCTTCTCAGTATGGAGAACATCGATGTCTGTGCTGTGACAGAAACCTGGTTCAAGGCTCCTGAGAGCACCCCAGCGCTATCAGGTTTTACCTCATATCATGCGTTCCGGCCCCAAAATCCGGACAATACCAAGAAAGGAGGGGGGTATCCATATTCATTAAGGACACCCACACCTCAAGACTGGTGGCAACGCACGATGCATCGGAGACCATCCAGGTGCAATTAACCATAGGCAAGACTGCTCTGCAAATTGTAGCATGTTACAGGCCACCCTCACAAACTCAGGAACCTCACATGGCCTTCCTGAAAACACTAGAGGGATAAATGTATCACCAAACACCATCATACTAGGTGACTTCAATTACCCTAATATAGACTGGGAACACTACTCAAGCCCAAACACCCTAGCCCAAAAGTTCCTGGAATTCATAAACTCAAATGCCATGGAACAACTAGTCACCATCCCCACAAGAGGAGATAACATACTTGATCTCATCATCACGAACATGGGAGCACAATGTTCAACACCGGAAGTATACCCCTCACTGGTGAGATCAGATCACAAACTAATCTCGCTGGAGGTCCTCATCCCACCCCCACCTGAAATAAAAAGACCACAGTAAAGAACTTCTCAAAAGCCGACTTCACACTTCTAAAGACTAGTGTGGTCTCCTTTAAGGCCCCCGAGCTGGTGGAAAACAGTACTCAAGCAGCTGAATCACTTACAGACGCCTTCTACCAGCACCTGCAGGACTGCATGGATAAGGCAATCCCAAACAAAACAAAGACTCTTAGTACCAAAGGCAAGCGTCCAGTCTGGTGGACCCCAGCCATAAACAAACTCTACAATAAAAGGAGGAAGCTACTACAAGATACAGCAAAATCCTTAAAAGGTAAGACACCCTTGATCACTATAAGTAAAAACTAAGAGCTCTCAAGGCAAGATGATGGTATTTTACAGAATTTACATATACATCTAGTAGTCTGACTTCTGATTCCCATGCTACCCCTTTCCTAGCAACTGACCCAGAATCTCACACATATGTGTTAATAATACACACACACAGAGCTTTGCTAAGATCTGTTGCAGCTTCTGAAAGTTATAAAACAATAAAATGCTTCCACTCTTCCTACAGGAGCTAATAAATCATTCTCTGGTACAGACATTTCTTCTCTAGCTGCAGTCAGAACTGTAAGACACACTGTTTATGGCTTAAATTAAGCAATTTAATTTATTGCTATTTTTCAAAGTTAGCTGGGCTGAGATTAACCTCTTCTCTTCCATTATCATCTGTTAAAGTATAGAAATTTAATCAGTTACAATACAGTCAAAACCCACTGTTGGTACATTTTCTAACACAAACAGCTTTACAAATACATTTTTCAATACAAGCATCTGTACAAATCAGTTTGATATATAAGTGACATATAATTCTTTACAAAATTCTAGCTAGCTATGCTGGCATATGTTACAAATCCACTGCCCTACTTCTTCTGGCATAGCTGGCAATGCTTTACATCATCACACCCCCTGCCCATCTTCCTTCTTATCTTTGCTATTGTATTATAGCTTTTTATACAGTTTTCCCAATAATATGTTGTGCAGGATACAGCAGGACACAAAGTTTTAGTAGACCTTGACATATGTATACTGGAGTATGCCACTAGAAATATCCAGAAAAAGAAAATGCATCTTCAGCTGCCCATTATGGGCTGTAAAATGTTCTATCCACAATGTTAGTCATAGATGTAGGCCTCCTGTGAGGTGCTTATGGGGAGCACTTGGGTTTCAGCAGCACAGCTCCAGCAAGTATTTTGAATCTCCTAATAAATGTGCGAGCAGTATCAACCCCAAATGCAGCACACAATACATGGCACCAAAGTGCCATACACTGACACTATGATTGCCTCCTGGATTGTAAACAGTCAAATATATGATGCATCTCTTCTGCTTGCATATCACTTTGAAGTTTATTGAGTAATATACATGCCTACTGAAATATGCATATGCAACATATGTAGCTGGCTTACCACTTTACCAAGGATAATTGCTAGCCATCAAACTGTATGAAAGCCTTGCATAAGGGGGTTATTACCTCTTGTATGACCAGGACTCATATTTGCTGGTCTTCATATGCCAAAAGACAATGTAGAAACTTCTGCAAGATGCAACTGGTAGATGTCTGAGGTATATCTGCATTACTCCTGTAGGTAATTTGAAGGTTCCCATGGCCAGAATTCTCACATCAGTTATTATCCTTACTTGCAAAGATATTAGCATAAGTCTACCACCTGTCACCTTCATTACTTGACATAGTTGAGATTGCTTGCATACTGTTGGCAAAGCTCATCCAAAATGTAGTTATCTTTATGGATCCTTTCTGACTGCTCCTGTCCATTACAACCAGTAATTCTGTGTATAGGACCCAAGCCCGGCAGGGTGGTTGCATGCAATTGGATATTAGATTGACTCTGCTGTGATGGCAGCATCAATGTCTAGTATTTGTCTAATGATAAGTGCCAAATTGGGATAATAGGAAATACAAGGTCATTGAGTCTTATGACCATTTACTACTTGTCAGCACCCATCCTCAAACTGACTCTTGGGTGCATGCAATATATTTCCCTATGACTATGAATACTGTTTTGCCTTACAAATAGAGCCCATTGTCTTTCCCATTCCCCTCTCTCCTTTTAAATGAAAATAACTTTCCATAGTATGTCTGCAGACTGTTTTTTCAGTCCTATATTGAATGCTGACGTTTCTTTATATTCTATGTAATATTATAATATTCCCTGATTTGTAAACCATCTAGAACCAGCAGAGTCCTCTGATACAAGCCTATACCCTGCCCTGTACAGAAAAGTATAGCATGTGTCTCTCTTTAGTCCATCCTTTGCACTGCATTTTAGTACTGCACTGTCTGTTTGCAGATGTCTCACACTATAGAGAATGTTTCACTATGAGAACTATTGTGGCTTTCAAGTTATTTCCCCCTTATTGCACGTTCTAGTACTCAGTCATTTAATGTGCTTTTTATTCTGCAGACATTTTATTAAAGGACATCTCTTTGAACTTGTGGAATTTAATTACAACATCCACTTACCTGCCTAAACCATCAGAACATACATATTTTTGAAGGTTAGGACCTCTGTATAATGTCAGAAAATATCCACAAATTGATAAGCCAATTTTGTATATTCTATAGCATCCACAAGTAGATAAACAAAATGTGTATATTTTTGGTTATGTTTGATAGAAATGTAACAAAAAATACAGATCCAGGGATGCAAAGTAAGATAAAAACTGTATCATTTTACTAATATGAGGACTTTCAGGTGAATGCAAGCATCATTTCATAACTGTTTCCTATCACAAAGCTGTATCCTAAAAAAAAGATACCTTTTGTTACTTTTTGTTCTAATCAGTTCATCTTTTTACTATTACCTTCTGTGAACCCATGTGAAATTCATTGTCAATCTGCCAGTACAATGCATCCATGGTGGAGCATATCTTCTTTGAAGCTGCTAGTTACAAAACTGCTTCTGGCTTCCTTGTTAAAATTTACTCCACAATGAATCCAGTCTAATTTGTATGCCTTATCATTACTATTTTGTCTATAGTTGAATCCAGTCTAATTTGTATGCCTTATCATTACTATTTTGTCTATAGTTTTTCACATAATGATGTCAGACTAATTTATATTTCTTTCATCAGTCCCATTTGAAACAATTCTATTGGCATGGCAGTTCACTTAAACAAATAGTACTTCTGACTGTAAAGCTATGTTAAATAATTTTCAGATAAGTTTCTCAAATTTCATATCAGATTGTTAATTACTCTTGAAGGAATCCTGTGACACTACTCAGCATTAGCTGAAGATAGTCTAACCTCTCATCAGAATGTTTTCTTTCCAGCTAGGACATGGGCCCAACCTCTCATCTCTTCAGAATACCCAGAACTGAAAAAAGTTTTGCAAATCTACTTGTTCTGTGGGCCCTCTGTCAAATATTCATCCACTCTGTATTAACATAGTTTCCTCATTTCTGTCTTTTTTCACTTGCATATTTATTAAGGCAAGTTCTCTTTAACATTACATTTCACAGTTGACTCATTTTCTAACGTTGCCTTATAATTTGCAAATAGTAGGCCTTGACATGTGCATACATTTCATAGTTCTGCTCTACAGATACCGGAGAATCCATACTTGGTAACCATGACTGTTGTGATTCCATTTTCAAACAAGACTCAGAAGAAACATAAAAAGATCTATGAACAAAAAGTAGGGTAGATATATTGTTATTTTTACAATATAAAACATACTTCTTCTTCTGGCTTTTCTCAGTTAGGGGTTGCCACAGTGGATCACCTGTCCGCTCATGATTGGCAGTGCAGTTTTATGGTGTTGAGTTGCCAGCCCGGCACCCAGCCTTCCACAGAAGGCACACACATGCACACACTCATGCCTAGGGCCAATTTAGAGTGCCCAGTCAACCTACAGCATGTCTTTGAGATGTGGGAGGAAACCGGAGCACCCGGAGGAAACCCACGCGACCACAAGGAGGACATGCAGACTCCACACAAAAGATACCCCAGCCGAGGATCAAACCAGAGAACCTCTTGCTGTGAGGCGGCAACGCTAACCACCATGGCTGCCCTACAATATAAAACATACTGTTAGCTTTAAACAGCATTTACAAAAATTGCTAAAAAATAATAATGATGTAAACAGAACAATTTTAATTTGATACATAGATCATAAAAGAAAAGGTGTACTTTAATGATAGCAGAGACAAAATAGAAAAAAAAAATGCTGGATAATCAAATAAAGTCTGTGTGCTTTCTTTCAGATGTTAATAGCTTACAGAGTTTCAGCTTTTTTTCTTTTCTTTTGATGGTGAAAGAAGATAATGCAAAAGAGAACACACTAAAGAATTTCTTTGTTATTTTAGTTGATCTGAACTATACTTGGAAAAGATTTCAGTTTTGTCCAACAGAGGTACAGTGATGATCCCAGATAGGAGAACCTGTTACAGCTTTTTTGGCAGAGGTAACTTTGCCAGTTCTGTTCTGTGACTTGTTGGAGGAATTAACACTGTGGTTCAAAGACAAGGGTAAAGCTTCAGTGACAGCTACTTAAATATGGCTGTAAAGAATTCTGTATGCAACCTAATTTGGAAGGGAAGGCAATAACAGTCAGAGTTTAACAATTCCATGTCTTCACCAGCAATGGATTTTTAAACCTGCTAAGGTATTTTGAAGGATCTGGTTTATGCAGTGTTTTCATATGCAAAAAAATTAGGAGAGAGAGAAGCTATGTCCTAAATGAGACAGAATATGCATTTTGTGTATTAAGATGACATATGAAAAAACTCTGATGTTGCATCAATGTTTCACTAAACTAATCCCTACAATTATTCACATTTGGTTGCAGTCCCACATATGGTGAATGACTCATCCTCATCACTACAGACAGGGTCTCAGGACATGTCGGACAGGGTCTCAAGGCACATGAATAATCATAGATATTAGTGCTGTAACAATGTTTTCCCTTCCTGCCTTTCTGGTCTGCTGATTGCCATGTGCTTTTGTCTTCTGTTAATATAATGTTTAGGGGAAGCTTGAGGAGATCAATTACAAGAATTGAAGGTCGTCATAACAGGTTGCCAGAAGTTTCATAAAAGCGTTATACTAGTGGAGACTAAGACTTTTTTCCTCTAAATTTATAGAATAAACATGCTGCAGTTTCTTTTGCCCTCAGAAACTGTAAGGGTTGAACTGTGACTGCATAAAGCCCTTAACTCATATTCAATAATAAATCATGTCATGTAAGTCATGTATAGGCCAAACGTTTTCTCATTAAAAATGTTGCAATATTTAAAAAAAAAAATTGCATTTCCCCATAGACTTAACATTATTTAAAGTAAAGAATGTGACTTTTTCCTGCAGTGCAGACAGGTCATAGGATATAAAAATCCAAAATGTCATGAAGTGTAGAGTAGAACTTCAGGAATGAAATAACACAAATTCTCTCCACCATTTCATCTGAAGTAACCTTCATGACAGCTGTGTGGATAAACTTGCAACAAATAGGAAACCACTTTCCTCTGGAGCAGTTAGGGTGGAGACTAGTTCAGGAAGTTGCAATTGGTTACATTTCAGTTTCCTGCTGTTTGCTGACCACTGACCTAATATTCAGCTATTTATCTGAGCTGAGTTAAATTACTGCACTTATTCACACTAAGTGATCTGTTTACTGTGGCAGTTAAAATAACTATATATGCACACAATGTCTAGTTTGAATAAACATACCCCTTTGTGCAAAAATGAAGGGCTAAATACTTCTGGTACCTACTAACTAGGTAAAATGCATATATGAATGTAGTCATACATTAAACTCCTTATTTATAACAAATTATGCTAACATTTTTGCATTTTAACGTTTGCATTGTGTCCTTCACCTCATATGTCATTTGAGCCATGTTTTTAAATAATTTTTACTTAATGCAACTTAGTTTTCTTTATTGATAAGAACAGAGTGAAGAACGATTTTCTATACTGATCCTTTTTTGTGTAAAAGAGCAGAATTTTAACTGGCAGTTTTAATACTGAAATTGAATAACAGCGTGTTGCTTTCACAGATTTATTTACATTCTAGCCCCTGATCTAGTAGACTAGATCAGTGGAAATTTTGGCCATTTACAACACTTCTAAAGCAAATACTTAAAAAAAAAAACTTGCAATATGATTTTGCAACTCTTAAGAATGTTGTTAAGACTTTTGTTCACATTTAGTAATATTCACTTTTGTTCACATTTAGTAATATTCTGACATCTCTTACTTTTTTTTATTTGTTTTTCTATTCAGCAAGCTATTTAAACTCAGTGGTGAGATTGTTCTGGCACTAAATTTGAACAAGAAGAGCTGACTGACACTAAGCATAAACTTACCATGCTTGAAAGTCATATATAGTGATGTTCTTCCATTTAGTGCTGGGCATGTTTATTGATTATGTTTATTATTTACTTATGAACAGTATTACTCAAGCACATGATTTAACAGACAGCATTCCTGAGTCTCCTCATAAAAGTCACTTGTACCTAGCCAGCTTACCTTGTTAATAGATGACTAAATTAAAATAATGTCTGCAAAATGGAAGAATGCCTGGATATACTCTTGAAACTTTTATAGATTCATAGGCTTTACAAGGCAGAGTCAGTCCATGGACCATAATCACTTTGTTAATATCCACCTTCATATGGTGTTGAGGAGTTCACCCCCCCCCCCCATACCACCTTATCAGAAAGCTATTTTTACTTATCAGTAATTCAATAAGCAGATTTAGGAATCTTTCACTGTGTTCAAGGAATATTTAAGGTGACCTACAACAGACTATGAAATGATGTGTAATTTCAGCAATTTCTATTTGTGGGTTGTGAGGAATCGATGTAGCGTTATTTGGGTCTGTGGGAAACACTGATACTCCCCCTCAATTTCCATCAGGTCTGTATGTCTGATAGGTTAAGTAACCCAGTAAAAGTGAGTGGCCTCTATTGCAACACAATTGTTAATGTGTTCAAGTTGCAGGAGAACCTAGAGATCCAGTTATTTATTTTAAGGCTTCTGGCATTCAGCAGAGCAACCTTGATTTAGCCTAGAATAGAATATACTACAAAATGTAGGTTATCGTGGAATGTCCAGAAGGCAGATCTTGTCCAAAAAAGGCACTTTGGGGAGAGCACATGCTTTGGTCAGTATGCCAAATCCATAGAACAAATGTGTCAGGTTATCCTGGCTGAAACAAGTCAGACTGTTGATCATCTTGTCCCAAGCTGACACATACTGGACCCATCCAGGATGGCATCAGTTACTTAGCTAACTGATAAAGCCAATTATCTTTCCTTTGTATCAGGACATCATTCTGAGTGAGTGCAGGATTTGACTTAAGGAGACAGTCTCACCTACATTTCAAATAGCAAGCTCTAGTTATGTCTCTGTTGCTGTCCTTCTAGGCTGTGCACCTCAGATCACCCACACATATATTACTGACCACCAGGTCACAGTCAGATTTGTCCTGCTTCAGGAACCATAGGACCATCTTAATGTTATGGATTCTGGCAGTGTAAAAGCAGCTGACTATTACCTTGTTATTGTCCAGTGTGCGAGAACAGAGTCAGCATACCCAATGAAATATTCACAAATTAATCAGGCCTTTCTACTTGGAAGTACAGGCTTGGTGATAGTGGAAGGTCTGCACTCTACATTCTGGTGACATGTGAATAAAGTAGCATTGTGGTAATGGATTACTGTGAGTTTTTTTTGGTCACGATTCATGGAGGCATGTGTAGTTGTTTGGTTTAGTGAAATCTGCTGCCGGTATGAGTAACTTTGTATTTTGCTTATCAATGTACCTCTCAAGCTCTTAATGCAAAAATTCTTGATAAAGCCAAACATAATGGGGGGGGGGTACAAAGGCCCAGAATCAGGGACAGATTTTTAAATATTGTTCTCAGAAACTTGGAAAATTGCTAGAATAACAGGTTTTGCATTAGCGTGCATTTTCTGAAGGATATGGAGTCTGAAACTCAAATGTCTCTCATTATTTAGTAATTTCAATCCTTGATGATTTGCCAAAAAACACAAATTTTATGAGGAACTGATCAAAAATATGATGCAAAAATCTGGACATTCTGAGAAAATCTGGATAGTTGAGAGCCATTCTTACAACCATCTGTGCAAGTGAAATGGTAGCCTCAAGGTTATATAGATAATTACATCTCCCTCTAATAATTTCATGTTGATCCAACAGAAGTTGGCTATCTCTGAGCATTAGGCAGGTGGTACGGTGTTTTAGAGTACCAAGTGCAACAAGTGTGGCAACAAAAGTAATAGATGTTGGCTAGGCTGCCTTGTTTGTCAGGTGGATTGAAGCAGTTGAAGACAAGAATGACTTACTGAACCAATTTAGTCAGTAAGCACAGAAGATATGCTGAGTAGCTAAAACATGCTGTGGAGGAGATGTACTAGGTGAGGCCAAGATGTGCTAACATTACTGCAATGACGAACTGAATCTTAAGGGCAGATATGATGAAATACAGTCTAACTCAAGAGCAACACAGAGTTATGGTTTGGTTCAGCACACAATTAGTGTAGAAAAAGACAATACAGGAATTCAGTATAATAACAGTATGAGAGCTGTAGAGGTAGTATAAAAACAGTTCTGTTTCAGATGGTCAACTTACTGAAACATCAAATTTTAGAAGATAGCCCAGATAAACAAAATCTACAAGATTGGTGAATGTCTCTTTGCTTGCCAACCAGTATTCCCTCCAAGCCTGGTCCATTCTTTCCTGCACTCTTTCTTTCTTTTGATGACTTCCCTGACTTCTGCATTCTACCACTAGCTTTCCTTATGTGCCTTATTTCCATACTTGGCTTGGATAAACATCTGTTCTGTAGTTCTCACACATGCTGTTTTAGTCACTACCAGTCTGATTCATCTTTCCCAATTTCCTCTTCTTCTTGAGGTGATAGAGCATGAGAAATTTTGTGAACTGTTGTGCTTTCCTTACAGTCAATTTCCAGGCCTTCAGCCTAGTCTTTGTTGAACTTAAAGCTTTCTCTGACCACTACCTACAACTGATTGTGGCAACCAGCAGTTTATGCCATGGGCCAACTGTTTCACTGGAGATGGCTTTGCAACTGGTGATTCTACCCCAGTGCCTTTCCTTACTAGGAGAAAGTCTACCTGAGTTGTGTGTTGGCCACTCCCGTATGTGATTTTGTGACTGTCTCTCTTTCTGAACTATGTGTTGGCCACTGTCAAGACATTTGCCAGAAAGAAGTCTAGAATGGTTTATCCTTCCTTATTTCTATAGCCCCAGGTCTACCTGAAAATGCCGAAAGTCCACAAAGCCAACAATGAGAACACTGACACCAGAAAATCGACAATGGAGAAGACTAAAAGTTGTGAAACCCAATGCTGAGAATACCGACATGTTAGGGTAAGTGTGTGATAGGGACGGAAGTTAGGGTCAGGGTGTGGGTAAGGTAAATGTGTGATAGTGATGGATGTTAGGGGAGGGTGTGGTTCAGGTAAGTGTGCGAGAGTGACGGACTTGAGGGTTAGGGGCAGATTAAGTGAGTTAGGGTTAGGGTGCAGGTAAGATAGGTGTATGATAGTGACAGACTTAAGGGTTAGGGGCAGATTATGTAAGTTAGGGTTAGGGTGCGGGTAAGGTAAATGTGCGATAGTGACGGACCTTAGGGTTAGGGTTTGGGTTAAAGTTAGTGCATAGATAGTTGTATATGTAAGGTTTAGTGTAGGTTTGTAAGGTTTTTGGTGTGCTTGTATTGTGTATGTGTTTTTCGGGAAAGGTATTTGTTTTGTTGATTGTGGTCTGTCGGGCATGTGAGATTTCGTGTTTTTGAACTTTTGGTTTTTTCATGTCGGTTATTTCGTTATCTGTATTTTGGCATGTCAGTGTTATCAGGTAGACCCATAGCCCCACCATGTGGACCCAGGCAATCCTCATATCCTGTTCTGTCTGTCCCAATACGTGCTTTCAGATCACCATTATCAACATGTCCTGCTTTATCTGTTAGGTCCTGTAACTGCTGCCTGATTGCACTCTTTTTTTCTTACTATCACAACTCTGCTGTAGAGCATAGGCTCAGATTATGAATACTGACCTATCATTAGGCCAGAGTCTGATTGTCCTGAGTCTATCACTATTCTGATATGCCTCACTGTCTCCTGAAACCTCTGACTCACCACAATTCTAACACCATTTCTAGCCCGCCTTCATCCTGACTAGTAGACTTTGGACTACGAGCCAAGTAGCCTTGCTGCACTGCCCTTCTGTCTTGTCTCCTGGATTCATAGGATAACCAGTCTACTTCTTATCATCATGTCATCTATTTCCAAGCTCCATTCTGTCAGTGAACCTACAGCGAGTGTAGCAACTCTTAGTTCAGGTTTGGCAGGTTGATTGGTTTTATGTGCACATTTTTCTCAACAGAGGTATCCCAGATAACCCAAGCTAGGTAATTTGACACTGCTGGGCTTTATGACAGGCAGACACTGGCCACTATGGGTGCAAAACCCCTCCCACCATTAGCATGGGTCCATGGCATAGGTCAGCTTAATTAAATATCTTATTCTTATGGAACTATATCCTCCTGAGGTTGTGTACCTAGATACTGATGTTAAACATTTTCTTTTTCATTTTCTGCATTCAAACAATTTCTCCTTCTAAACTTTCTACATTCCTTCTGCATTTTTTCAGTGAATGCATCACTCCAAGTAGTTTTACTTAGTGACTATTTTGCTTGCTTCCATATAGTCAGTTATGTATATTCTGTTCATTGGTTTAGATTTTAGTTTGGCAGAATTATTTGGTAAAATTATTTAGCAACAATTTAACCTTTATAACCCCGTGATTAATTCACATCAACTGTGGTAAAGCATGACATAAAGCAACAGTAGTTTCCTTAGGAACATAAACAATGTCTACTCTGTTCTATTTCCTGGTATGCATTTTTACAATCTGAAGCAATTGTGTTTCTGAACATACATTGTAAATAATTTCCTTACTACTGTTGTTGAATCAATATTATTAAAATCTGTTTCTGGTAAATTTAAGCCCCCAGCCACTATTATTCTTCCCTCCTGTGTTTCATGCAAGATATGCATGAATTCATCTCAGTTTTTAACACTTGACTTTGATGGTCTGTACATTCTAACAATACTTATATGTTCCAGGTTTGTCTTTATTGTCACAGTGATACAATCTACAGTATCGGTGTTATCATTGAATGTATAATAATAACAGGTCTCATAACAATCTTTAATCCCTATCTTAACACATCCACCTGATTTTTTTTTTTTGTTAGAATGTCTGCTACAGTAAAAATATCTGTACCCTGACAGACCTCGTTTCCAGTCATTGTTCTTTAACCATGTTTCACAGACAATGCCAACATCAATCTTGTGAGAATGTAGTAAAATTTCCAGTAAAAAATGTTTTTACTAATGTTCCTAGCTGTAACAACTATCAGAGCTACATCAAATGTTGCTATTTGTAAACTGTTAAATTTGCAGCTTGGCAAAAATCCTATATTGTGTTTGTCAAGTATGTCTACTGCAAAAGTTATCTTTCTTTGTCTTGACAAGTGCATACCATCCTATTAAAACATGTGTGTCCAAAATTAAGTCTGAATACTCTATGGATTTCCATTTATTAAAAGGACCGTCTTTTATGTAGGTATTTACCATTTTTTTTTTCATTCACAGTGACTTGTCTCTTCTTTCTCTATGTGATTTGTGAAGAATATTTCTTAACACCTACATAAGCTATAGGGCTGGTTCCCTACAAACATTCTGAGATTCCTTGAAGATAAGATCACTTTTAACAACATGAATGAAAACAACTCCATTCTTCCTTGCATTAAGGCATTTTAAGACCTTTCAAACATCCTGTATTTTTGCTCCTGACAAGCATAAAAGTATTCAATGTTCCTTATCTTCTCTACAAATATAAGTATCAGTTGCTCTAATAGTTGAATATCTTATTACAAGTATATTGCCTCTGACAAGGTGTAAAGAATCTCCAACTTGTAACTCAGTAATATCTGCTCTATCAGTTGTTACAAAGGAATGATTTTCGTCACCATTAGTCTTATCAATCCAATTCTTTTCATTGCTTATTACATTTGCAAACATACAATTCTCATCCATCTGGCTTTGTACTTCCACAGCTTGAGTCATGCCTTCAACTTCAGTCTGTTGCCTTTTATTTTTCTTACAGTAATTTTTTTTCAGTTCATCATAGTTTGATTTTGATTTCTTCCTTTTTATGTGCCCTTTGCCTTTTTTTCTACCTTCTTTTTTGGAAAAAGTATGCCTTTTTTCCTGTAGACTGAATGTTTTCTGCTAGAATAATGTTAACATTCCTTGTAATCTGTGTGTTACATAAAGCACTGCCCTTTTTAGTATGTATTCCCTTTTAATGATAGACATTACTTTGTTTTTCTTCCTTGCTATTTGCTGTGAAGTTCTTCCTTTCTTTCTTTTTTTATTTTCCTCTACATGCATGCTCTGAATCTTCAAACTGATGAATATTTGTATCCTGAGTTTCAAAGTTGGCATTGGTAGTATCATGTTTAATAACGGTTGAGTGATCTCTGCTGACATCCTGAATGTGTTCTAATTGCACTTTGAGTAATATTATCTATCTCATCAGTCCAGTCATTGATATATGTAACAACAGTTCTCCAAGTTGTGCCAATTGAACAAGTGCAATCATCATCAGTAAGTCTCGATTTACTAATAATAATGGTAAGCAAATCTTGCGAATTTTGATATGAGGAAGACAGGTCACCAGTGTTATTAGGTGTTACTTTTAAATATACATAAGATTTACTACACTGTAGAAGATACTTGTGCTTTAGCAAATCATTAATGTTTTACCCATTTAAGGAATACATTTTCAGCTGAAAAAAAGCAAAGAATTTGTAAAGAAAAAGATAATTAAAATTAGTTACCACAGAATTCAAAGAGATTTTAAGACAACTTCTATGAGAAAAATCCCACAAACATAGAATCATAGAATCATAGGAGGTTACTAGGCTAATGACCCTGAGGCCCTTATAAGCCTAGCCAAGAGTTTAGCCCATGTTTAGACAAATTAACTCCCAATGCCCTTGTCCAGCAGGGACATGGGTGGAATACCAGGGGTATATTTTCTGTTTACCATCCAGTTATTCAGGTTGTGCTTAAAAATAGGTAAAGAGGTACTCTGCTTGATGTGGAGGGGGAGTCTATTCCATAGATAGGGAGTCTCTGGGACACAAATCTGTCCCACCAAAAAGTCTTGTTGATGTCACAGACGAGGTTAAGGCTGCGCATCTGGGTTACTCGAGTGGAGCTTGACTTGCAGATATGCAGCAGTCCCATCAAGGTGGGTCCGTGAACATCTTGTATGCCAGAAAGAGGTCACCTTTGAGGAGTCTGTATGAAACCAAGTAAAGGGCTAGAGCTTTTAGCCTGTCTATGGTAGATATTTGAGGCCCTGGATTCCCCTGGTGAGGAACCTATGTGGTCTTTCCAGCTGCTGCATGTGCTTTGCAAGGTACATGCTGAAAGGGGCATTCTATTTGATAAAGGGCCTTATAAGGGAAGAATACAGGGATGTTATGACCTCCTTGTCCCTGGATAAGATACCCTTATTTATGAGGTGGGCCATTTAGAAGGTTTTCTGTACAACAGAAGCAACATGGTGGTCAAAAGTCAGGTTGCTATCAAGTGGGGTACCCAAATCCCTCACGACTGATTGAGTGCTTAGGACATTGTTATTAATGTGATAATTTGTAGGGATGTCACTCTCCCCAAAGGGGATGATGATGCATTTTTTGGTATTCAGCTTGAGGCCATCTGCCTGGCACCAGTCATTTGAGTGAGACACTCTTGGAGGATGTCCAGATCACTAGGGGAATTGATGACAGCACCCAGCTTGCAGTCATCTGCAAACTTGATCAGCCATTGCCCACTGGTTTTGGCCTGCACCTCAGAAATGTATATCTCAAATAACAGAGGCCCCAAGACCGAACCCTGGGGTACGCCGCTTGTTACAGGTCTACTGCTTGAGGTGGCTTCCCCTATTTTGACTACATGGGTTCTATCAATAAGCCAGTTTGGTACCCATCTGGTAACATATGGATTGATGCCTAGTTGAGAGAGTGTATCTATTATGCCCGAGTGGGGAATAGTGTCAAAGGCCTTGGCCATGTCAAGGTAGGTGGTGTGCACTGTCTTCCCATCATCCATGGCTTTGGTGACTGTCTCAAAGAAGTCGACCAAATTTAGCAGACAAGTCCTCCATCCAAACAATCTAAAACTGAATATTAAATTAAGTACAATAAAGTTGTCACTCTGACCAACCATACTAGTTGTGCCAGTCACACAAAAGTTGGATTTCCTTTATATAATTTTCACTCAAAATTGTAGCTGGTTATAACAGTAAAGATAAAAAAAAAATCACAAATGAAGACAGAATTGTTTCAGACAGTTGATCTGTCTAAATATATCTCTTTCTAATACCAAACAGTAAAAATTAGAGGTAAAATGATAAAGTCTAAATCAAAATGCATCTTCCTGTCTACAAGCTTTCCCTTTCTTCCTATAAACAGTGTAAAATGGAGATAAAATAAATTATAAAGAAAAATACATTTTTGCCTACCAGGCAATTGCACAATTACAGACCAACACATGACTTTTCAGATAAGCTCTGGATTATCTTTTTTGCAGTCTGTGTGAATTTATAGCTGACTAGGCCCTTTGGGATAGCTAGAATTTGCCTGTCTAAAATGTATCCCTTTATAAAAACAAACAGTGAAGGTTATAGGTAAAACAACAAAATACAAATCAAAGTAAATCTTCCTGTCTACAAGCAATGCCTTTTTTTCTACAAACAGTTAAAAACATATGTAAAAATAAATTACAAATCAAAATAAGTCTTTTCAAACCAGGCAGCTGCACACAATCATACTGGATTGTTTCAGCTAAGCATCTCAACAACAGTTGTTCAAAATAGGCAAGGGAGAGGTTAACTTTTGAAGGCTTATAAAATGAGTTTATACTTTAATAGATGTATAACTTTTGTGATTATAAGTGGAATAACGCTGCTAGATAATTTGTATATACTGTGCATGATACATAACATAGCCATTATCATATTAAGATTAATATATGGTATTGATGATTTAAGTACAGTACCTTATAATATAGTGCATTTTCCAAGCTAGAGTCGGTTGGTCCAAGGTGTTTGACATGTTAACATCATCTCTGTTGAGATGTCATATGGTTCTGAATAATGTTCTTCTTTCAATGTTTGACTAAACTGATGCTGTGTACTGACATTTCTAATACTACCAATGATGTGTACACTCAGACATGGTGCAAGAACTGGGATCCTCTTGATGAAGAAAAAACAAAAATGCTTTAAAAGTTACAAAAGCACACCATACCACTTCAATTAAATCCATAAGCGCTGAGTCAGTTTCTTTTACCAATATAATATTGTTTTACCTCACAAGGTCTTTGTTTTTTTGAATTTGAACTGCTCAGCCTAGAGCAAAAAATAATTTGAGTAATATTGAATAAGTTTAACGCACTACAGCCTTTTGCTTCTCAAACCCCTTTTTTCTAAACTGCCCAGAGACAGAGGTTCACATGATTTCATGGGTAACCAAATAAGGCAAAGAAACAGATGAAACCCAGGTGAATGTCCTGTTGTATTACATGGGTCATGAAGTAGAGGGTATTACAGTTCTTTTTCTTCCACAGAGGGACAGTGTGTTCTTATGAGTCAGTGATTAGCATTCTCAGTGAACATTCTATACCTAAAAGAAATAAAATACTTAAAAGGGAATACTTCCACAGATGTATACAAGCTAAAGGCGAGATTGTGTTAAAGCTTTTGTAAGGTGACAGTATAAACTGGAAGAAAATTGTAGGTTTAATGGCACAAAAGATGAACAAATGATAGAGTTGTGATTGAGCTGGCTGATGTATAAGTGTCTCAAAAGTTAAAACATGAATGTAATCTTTCTTTAGAGAAAGCAATATAGATCGCTAGAGAGGCAGAATTAGTTAAATGGTAAAATGCTAGTTTAAACATGGCAAATGATATATTTGTGATAAAATGCAAAGTTAATGGCAGGTTTCATAACAGGTACAATTCTGACCAAATTAAATGAATACATATAAATCCAAGATAAATATAAGGCTGGCAAATGCACACAGTGTAACCGTTACCATAATGAGTTACAGCAGTGTACTGCATGTGGCAGGAGGGGTAAGAGATGTAAAAGACAGGGCTATTTTTCTGTCATTTGTAAAACAGAACTAATTAAAAAGGTTGTGTTTAAGAATTAAAATAAAATGATTCTGCAGACAGCATGTTTCCCTGGGTGCAGTCAATACCATGTCTGTTGTAGAAGCAGACTGGCAAAGTTAAAATTCCTATTCATGGAACATCAATGAGTTTGAAGACTGATACTGAGGTAGATGTTACTGTGATATCACTTATATATAGTGAAAATGTAAATGTCAGCATCATTTACTGGAGCATTTATCCCCAGGCCTCTGCTGAAAATGGGCATGCTCAGTAGGAATTTCCTGCTAAAGAAAGACAAATAAATAAATACTGCATATAGAAGTTTCTCAAAACATCCAAAGTTGCATGAGGCAGAGACTGAAATTCATAAGCCTGCATTCATACTGGTAGATTTTTTTGGCATGTGTGAGCAGAAGGGGTACCAGTTTGGGTTTTGGTTCTATGTGCTGGATTGTCCGTGTATAAATAATACATCCAGAAGAGCAGTAACATGCAAAATTATCTTAAATTCCAGAATAAATAAAGTCTGTGTAGATTTGTTTGATGAAGTTGGCCTGCTTGATCTTGAACTCATAAAGATTAAGCTAAAACTGAATGCTGTTCAATATGCTTAGACCATAACCGGGAGGGCAGCATTTCATATGCTGTCCAGCGTATAGACAGAACTTAAATGAATGCAAAGGTTTGACAAAAATAGAAGCGTAATAGAACTGAGGGGTGTGCTTTCATGGTGCCAGTAATTAAAAAGAACGGTTGACAGTAAATATGTGCTGATTTAAAAAAACAATCAATGATATAGTTGTGTGTGAAAGGTGCAGTATACCTATTGCAGAAGACACAGCACCAAAGCTTGCTCGTGAAAAAGTGTTTTCTGTGCTAGATGTTTTCAAATAGGTTTTGGCAAATACTTTTGAGGTAAAGAGAGTTAAAATCTGACAACCTTCATTTCCCCAATAGGAAGGTTCTGCTTCAAGACTGCTGTTTGGTATAACTTCGGTACCTAAAGTCTTTCAGTATAAAATGATTGATTTACTCAATTGGCTAGGTGTTAATGTTGTTATGGATGACATCTTTGTATTTGATCCAGATAAAGAGACCCATGATTCATGGTTAGAGGCAGTATTGCAGATTATCAGAACCTCTGGTTTAACTTAAACCCAAACAAACACGCTTTAGTAAAACAGAGCTTCAATGCTTACTAAGTGCTAGGAGAATCAGACCAAATGCAAACAAGGTTGGAGTAATAGCCATGTTACAAGATCAGTCTTGTGCAACTGCATTAAAACAAGCCGCAGGCATGAATAAATAGATGGGCGAGTTTGTATCAGTCCCGTTGACCATACATATTCCTTTAACAGACCTGTTAATGAAAAAATGTACCTTGGTCTTAGGGATGTGCTCAAATCCAACCATTCAGCAAAAGAAAAGAAATGTTATCAACATCTCCAGTGTGTGAATACTATGATGTCACTAGACAAACAATAGCGAATGCTGATGCTAGAAGGTAAAGCTAGATACACCTTAACTACAAATGGATAAACAAGAGTTACATCACGTTTCTTATTGCTCGCAAAATGCTATCTAATGGTGAAAAGAGATATTCCAAGATTGAAAAAGAGGGCCTTGCATGTCTTTTGAAATGTGAGAAATTCTCCAGACATTTATTAGAGCTGCCAAATACTGTTAATGAGACTGACAAGGTTCAATGCCAAGGCAATCCATGTCTCTGGTGTTATCCAGAAATTGTATATGTGACCAGTCATTCTCAGATATAGAAGAAGATGATGCTTCCTAAGCGCAGAGTGTAACGATAGTTAGAACAATTACTATTAAAAGACTAGACAAGCATAAGCAAGTAACTCAATGTGAAAGTGAGTTTCAAGATGTAATCCAACATGTAAAAAATATGTGGCCAAACAATTCAACAAACCAAACAGCTCATGTGCAATTATTATGCTGTCAAAGACCCATTATAAGAGAATGATGACTTGTCGTTATATCCTCACCACAGCAAGCAAAAGTCCAATATCAAATACACAAAGGTTATCAAGGTCTCACAAAATGTAAAGAAAGAAACAAAATGTCAGTGTCAATGTGATGTCCAAAAATTAACTAAGATATTATAAACCTAGTGTCCACGTGTCAGTTCTGTACTGTGCATGAGCCATCACTGAGGTAAGAGACACTTATGCCAACCACAGTCCAACAATGTTGATGGCAAAATATAGCTGATGATTTGTGTGTGTTTGAAGGCAAAAACGATCTCATTATTATACACTATTAGTATTGTAAAATACAAATGTATGGTAGCAATGGAAGGGCCAACACCTGAATTATATAATAAATGTGATACACCACCTATTTCATTATTTTTTTCTTGAGGTCTTTGCTACTGATGGTGCATATAAAGAGATTAATAATTTTATGAAAAGTGCTATAAGTGAAGTTGTGTAAGGGTGATGGTAAATGGATGGCAAAGTGAAAAGACTAAGGTATAAAAAGACATAAGACAAAGGCACTTTTTAAGTAGTATATTATTTCCATTGATAATAAACACCATAATAAGAAATGTGGAAAGGAAATTTAAAGGAGGGAGAACACTAATAATGTTGGCATACACAAATGGTATAGTTTTTGTGTCAAAAATATTAAGTGGATAATTTGTGTGATGGAAGGGGCATAAAAGTAGCTAAGGTATTTGGGAATGAGACTAAGTAAGGAAACATAAAGGCTTGGGGGAAGCAATGAACAATGAAAGTATATATTTTAATAAAAGTGTTCAGAGCATTAGGTGTGAGATGTAGTAAAAGGTGATGCGATATAAAAATGATAATTGTTGTAAGAGATGACAGAGATAAATACGCTATGGGAGATATTTAGGTTAGCATTCAAAAGTAAAGCATATTTAATTAATACAGTGATATCAGGAAATTTGACATATTTAGGATCCAGTGTGCTTTTTCCAGCAAATCTGGAGAATACACTGCTCAAAATATGTTTTTTTTTTTCATAATATGGATTGTAGGTTAAACCCTATTAAAAGTGGTATATTGTATAATAAAATTGAAAAAGGTGGTTTGAATTTAATTAAATTCCATAGTTTATTTAAAGGCATTGCATTTATTTTGGATTTTATATGCAATTAAGATTAATAGTGAGGTAGCAGTATTCATTTATTATATATAAGACACTATGAAATGTGATAAAATATGGGAAAGAATTAAAGAATTAAAATCAGAAGAAAACAGAACAGAGAATAAAGATAAGGGATTGGAAGATAAATACAGCAGAAATTGATAAAGACAGAAGGAAATGCTATAGAAATAATGGAATTTTATGTAGAAGGGTGAAGACATTAAGGAATCTATGAAGAAGAAAATGGAACGATTTAAAGTACAAGAGGAAAGAAAAGAAATTATGTGGAGAATGATGTTACAGAAAATGCCAGTAAAGACGTCAATGGTTTACTAATCAAAGAGTGAAATATTGTCCCTAAAATGTAAAGTCAAACAAAGACTGGAGCTTGTTTTCATAGAATGTCTTAGGGTAAAAAAAAATATGGAAGAATTTGGTAAAGACAGAGGAATATAAAGATATGAAGAATATTAAAAAATGATATTATCTTGAATTTGAAAATCATGAAAGTAGATGAAATGTGCATGGTAATATATCATATTTACTAAATAGAACAGAAAAGGTTTATTTTAATAATATGGGTTCCCGGGTGATATTGTAATTATGTCTAAGCATTGGTCATGGCAAAATGAGCGGGTGGTTAAATATAGTAGCTACAAAGAATTATGCGTTTGCTGGTTTTAATGAATTAATTGTCTGTTTAAAGGTACTAGCCATTGTATTTATGTAAGTTTAATAAAAAGCATCCATACTCTGTTCAATATATGTTGCTGGATCTTTCATATCCATTTAATTTATGAATGATACAGATAGATGGGAATCCAGTTTAATGTTGCATTTGAAGGATGACACAAGGAGGAGGAGTGCAGCACCATTAAATAAAGCTTGCAGCACCCCCTTTCCCCCACTTATGCTGCTCTGTAGTGTCAATATTAAAACACTAATCTAAGCCCATGGGTAAGAATAGAACCCAATGCCTTGGAATCTTCCAGGCCAAAAGGTGAGAGTACTAGCTGTTGAGCTACAGGTTTCCTTCTGTAATATTATACCTACCGTAGTGGACTTGATATGTCCAATGGGGAAAACCTTAAACTTCAGCCCTGAATAAACAAATAATATGTTCTAATACTGCTATAGCTAAGGAATTAGTATTTAAGTACAATATTTGCTTTTTAACATACCTAAAAATAAGTCAGAAACAGAAAAAAATGAGATGGAATATAGTTTGGTCTTCTGATGTTCAGCTCTTCTTACAGATTTTCTTAACTTGGAGTTTACTTAAAATAATGAAAGTTCTTCAGATGTAAGTTTTTTCTGAATTTTGCTACTGACTACCATCTTATGGAATCAAAAGCTACTGCTAGAAATACTCAGACTTTGTCTTGGGTCTGCTTATGTACTCCCTGTCCAGGTACATCTTTTTATTTGCATTACTGTTATCTGATTTTATATGTATCAGTAAAAATTTCCAGTCATTTTCTGATTTTTAATAAAATTCATATACATATAGTACCCTATTACGTATGTATCAAGTGGTTAATATTTCAAGGCTGTACATAGGCCACGGTGGTGAAACGGTTAGCATTGTTGCCTCACAGCAAGAGGTTCTCCCATTCGATTCTTGGCTGGACTGCCTTCTGTGTGGAGTCTGCATGTCCTCCCCATGGTTGAGTGATGTTTAAAGACATGCAGGTAGGTGCATGTGTGAATGGGTGTGCCTTCTTTGAAGGTTGAGCATCGGGCTGGCAACTCAGCACTGTAAAAAAAACCACTGTCAATCATTAGTGGACTGGAGTTCCGCTGTGGCGACCCCTAAGCAGGAAAAGTCAAAAGACAAACAACATTTTAAGGCTGTACATAGTTTCTTAAAGCAAGATATTATCAAATGTCATTTCTATACAATATTTGTTTTTTTGTTTTTTTTTTTTGTTTGTTTTTTTAAGAGTATAGCAAAGTTTGAACCTGGAAAAATAAAGCTTACAAGGTAAAACAGTGTAGTTTTCTGGAGCACATCTACCCTTCTGTTTCCAATGGACTGGTGTTTTGAAAAAAAAAAAGAAATGTGTTATAGCTTACATTGCTGCCTACAAAGCAAAGCCTTGTCTTTTTGTTTTATAAGGTGCATAAACCCACTTGTTTACTCCCTACTTTATATATGTCACCTTTCCTATGTGCAATATTTTATCTGTGTGTTTTCAGTTTTATTCAGTTAATTTCAGCAATGTTTCTGATGTGTCATATAACTTAAATGCATAATCATTTTAGTGATGTTTCTGATATTTCATAAATCCAAAGTGTATATATAACAACTGTGGGATATAATAAGTGGCAACTTTTCTATAACAGTTGTTTCCAAAGAATAACATGTACCTAAGTGGTTAATATTTCTGTCAATTATTTGTTTTGTAAAACAGCTGAAATGGAAATACAAAAGAACATTCCAAAGGGATGTAGCCTTTATTTTTAATTCCCAAACATACTTTCGGCTGTGATGATTCAGGCATACCATTGTGATTTTTGCCCTCATATTTTGCCTTGGTCCTTTCCTCCTAGATTTGCTGATTTCTTACTAATGTTAGTCCTGTTTAAGGATACACAAAGTATTTAGAACTCAATTAAGCCTATGCAATGATTCTTCATCACTCACAGTATGGAGTCTAGTATACAAAGACTTTCTATCCTGACAAATAAGAAAGTGCTGCTTTATCTGACCCTCTGTTATGATTTTTAAAAGCTAGTGCTATGAATGCTAGTCCTAAGATGTGAGAGTCATGGTATTTATTTTTACCCTCCCAACTTCTTGCATTTGGCCAGTGGCTGAAGTGCAAGGTCTGTCACACTATACCCTGATATTGAATATGCTCCACTAAATTAAGATATACTCCTTGGCTGTAATCACACCTTCCAACGTCTTCCAACATGCATGGTTCACATGGTAGATGTCTTTTTCAGGTGGCATTCATGCAGTGGATCCTGTAGCAACGTTCCCCTAGGATGATTGAGCAAGTGTGATTCAATAATTCCTACCCATTTTCCAGAAGCCAGGCCGCTAATCAAACCTAGATAATTTGGGGTTTAGCCAAGGATCCATCTCTCTACAGCACAGAAAATACCTTTCACTTGTCTCTAATTTTGCAGAATGTCTCTGATTTTGACTAATATTTTTGTTATGTCACTTAGAAAATTTTTAATTTTCTGGTAAATTACTGAGCATTGCAGTCTTTCAATAATATATTTGCGTTTTGTGCTTCTAATTGTTTGGAAAATGCATACCAATGGAAAATCTAAACTTTTTAATTGAATTAGAATAATATGTAAAACTTATACCTGATTTTGTTCCTTTGTCACTTCATTCTTTTTGGCTTTGTAAAGAATTCTTGAGCAAACAAGTTGAGAGGTATGTCATGGAACCAGTTTTGCTTTAATTGATGCTTGCTGCACCATCACTACCTCTCCTTCCATCCAATGTTAAAATTCTCTTTCATAGATCCATAATCTAAACTAAAAGCCTCATACATAGGAAACATCATCAGTCACTTTTCTACAACAAAGTTGTATTTCTGTGGTGACTCGGATAACACAATTTATAAACAATTTTTTCTAGTGCAGCAAACATCACACCTTGTCTAAACATGGCATAACAAGATAACCACACTGTCCGACCAGTGTCAGGGCAGTAGAAATTCAGAATAACATGGACTTATGCACACACACAGATGCACAGACACACACACACACACACACACACACACACACACACACACACACACACACACATATGCATGTGTGCGTGCACACACACAAACACACAACACACACGCATATATGTGCAGGAACGCATACATATGCACACACACACACACACACACACACACACACACACACACGCACGCATGCACATAAACATACACATACAAAAAGTAAATAAACAAATCATAATGCTTCAGACAAGATCACTTTACCAGGAGGCACAGAAAACCAGGACAGTGAGGAAACATAGGTAAAAAGCAGTAAAGCATGTATTGGGCTGGGACTCTGATGGGGATCAGGAATTTATGAAGAAGAACAGTATGTGCCATTTTTTGAAAGTTAATGGCATTAGAAATTAATATTAGGAAACTGTGGTGATGTTTGGCATATGGGGAGTGATATACAGGGAAAGAGGTATGCAAAAACCTAAAGAAAACGAATGGCATAAATCGTTTGTCACAAAAAATATATAAATACATTAATTAATTAAATTAATTAATTAATAAAATATACAAATAAAATCATCTCGTTTTTAATGATCATTTCCAAATTTAGTTAACCAGAGATCCCCATTTTTGATGTGTACATCAAAGACATGTGTGCTGAAGAATATAGGTGCCAGTATGAATACTGTCTGAGGATGCATCTGTCACCTCACTGTGTAGTTTCTGTTCTTCAGCCAGTTTGCTATCTACCTAACGTCAATGAGATCTGTTTGGAGTACATTTACTTGTTAACATGATGGCATGCGGTGTGGCGTGGTATCAAATGCTTTGGAGAGGTCAAGATATGCTGTGTGGAAAATATGTCCACAGCTTGTGAAGTTTACCAGATTCATTAGACATGATTCACCCTTAACAAATCAAAACTACTGGGACTCAAGTCTTATAGCATTTTTAATATCATAGTTTACTAGGTCATTTATGACCTGTTCCATATGAGGCTCATCAAGTTAGCTGGTCTATAGTTTCTATAGCTCATGCTAGAGCTGTCCTTACAAGTTGGCATCACAGCCGCTGTGTGCTATGCCTTGGGAACAAAAGCATATTTAGTGTTGCTCAGCAAGAAGCCAGGAATTTTATAAGGCCCTATGGAGACTGTATTTTTTGTTTTGAAAAGTACCTTGAAAAAGTGTTCTTTTGCTATGATATGGAGTTTGAGATTCTTAGGAATAGGTGGGTTTTGAATAGCTGTCTTTGGGAGTAAAATTTGTACAGCATTTGTTAGCTAATATATTTGTGACATCTAGTGGATTTGAGTCGGTGGTGCCTTTTTGAATATGATCACGGCAATGATGAATGTTGTTTCTTAACTTCCTGATGTAAGTACAGAAGGATGTGTAATTATCCCTTGCTTCTGATGCTAGTCTGCATTTATGGAATGCCTTTGTTTTTATGATGGTATTTTTCAGTACCTTTGATTTTTTGATGTCGACCTTGATTTGTGTTTATGGACGGGTAATTAAAGTCTCCCAGGATGATGAAATTCCTGTGTATTAGAAGTTGATGCATTTAGGACTTAGGCATTTTTTGGGGAGATGTACATTGAAGGGGTCGTGTAACATACTATAATCCGATAACTGGTTTTATTTAGTGTGATTTGTATCTCAGTAAGTTCAGTTTGTTCAATTCTAGGAGTCTTCCACAAGGTAATGCACTCTTTAACAAATGTGAGTACTCATCTGCAATTCCTATTAGGTCTAAAGGCATGGTGGGTACAAAACCCTGGTATACAGGGAGTACGTGTTTTCTGCACTTTTAAACCAAGTTTCAGTAATAATATACACATAGATGTGCTCCCAGTATAGGAGGGGCTCAGGGTCAGGCAATTTGTTTTTATTTTTTCTTAGCACTGAACAGCGCTACATACTATTGTCTGGTTTATAACTGGTTTTGTATTTTTTATGTTAGGAGATCCATTAGCTGAACTCTGTCTAAAAAGGCACTATGGAGGCATCAAGGCCTTTAGCCAGTATGTGGAAGCCTTGGAATGAGAGGTGTAATTTTTCCTTGGTGAAGCAAGTACAGCTGTGCAGCAATTCACTCCAAATTAGCATATAGGGGATCTCCCTTGAATAACATTTATTCAGCCAGTTGTCGAAACTGATAATCTAAATCACATAAAATATTAGTTATATTTTCTTTTGTTCTTATTCATCAAAAACTGTTTTTAGGTTCTGCATGTCTGTCATTTGAATACTAATATAGTAGAACTGTAACTTCAAACATAAGCTTAAACACTTCAGCCTATTACTCTGTTAGTCTCGGTATTGCACCTTTTTTATGCTGTGCCAGCCCTTTGTACAAAGACAGTGCTTCTTAAAATCTAGAAAGAAAAGTTTCTGGACTCTTTTGCCCATTACTTGGACTTCAGAGGAAGAGCTTAATATTTTCTAGGTATGGAACTATTGAAGGAACCTCCACTTTTGATGTTACCAAAAGTATGCAGGTTTATTTAGCCCTTTCTAGTACCTCACAATTTATATATGTTAGTGTTATGCAGTTGGACTCCTTTTATGAGGGCCATCAACAGAAGCTGTCACCTACTGAAGGAGCACCAAAAGGTATAACATAACCCTAGGAGAAAGCCACAAAGGTAGTAACCAGTTTAGCTAGAACATGGGTTCCTAAAAGCAAAACTTAAAAAATCTCAAAATATAAGCACTTCACACATGTAGACAGACATTTTACAAATGGCTATGTATAAAAGGCATGGTTCCAAAGGTCTCAGCAACAGGTATGTATACAGTAGGTGAGTAGTTCATGAGCAAAGGCTACAAAGATAACAAAGTCTGAATTTTATCTGGCAATACAAAGGGAAGCTTAGCAGAAAGGAGATTGTTATTACCAGAAGTTGGTTAAGTGAAGAATGATAGAGGATTAACTTAGAAAGAAAGAGAACTTAATGTTTTTGTTGACTGTGTGAAATAGGAGCAGATAAATCTTTTCAATATAGCATTTAGTGTACAGTGGAATTCCTTAGTGACTTTACTGTTCCATTCATTAAGGAGGTCATACTAGAGTTTTGGAACAGGAATTTAAAGAAAGCACAGTTCCTAGCTGCTAGCGTATTTGTGGTCTGTTGTGAAGAGGGGAAGGGGCAGAGCTGGTTTAAGTTTGAAGGCTATATGTTATATAACTTGAATG